>NW_015505493.1:148539-212828 GCF_001515645.1 Sinocyclocheilus grahami
TATATTAATTTATATAAATGTCATCAACATTTGTTGTAGTATTACTGATATACCATCATAATTGTTGTTAATATTTTTAATTAGACTTATTTAATTATTGTATATTTAGTATATTTTCTGTTTTCATTTTAATTGTAATTAAAGTTTTATTATGTTGTGTGCTTTTGCCAGTTTTATTCGTTTTTTAATATGTCTATATAGTTTTTCAATTGTATTTATTATATGTATTTATTCTTTTTAGTTTGTTTAGTTTTAGTTATTTTAAACTTAACAAAAAATGTATTATTTTTTAATGATTTTAGTTCTAGTTTTAGCTAACAAGAATAATCGCGTTCATCGATGCATCTGAAATTGTATTGGAATTAAAAATACAAATAAAAACACTTTGCCTCAAAACTACAACTTGAAATCTATCCCATATGAACAGTGACACAAACACTACAGCATTAACCAGTTCCCTGTGCTGAAACTGTGTCATGTGACTCACTCAGCCAACCAATGATCTCACACTGGCAGCCTGCAAGGACAGTTATGCAGACCTCCCTTTCCCTCCACCATCTCTTTCTCTCTCAAACCTTCTTTCTATACCTTCCTCCTCCCCTCCCACTTCTCTGTTTCCCTTCTTCTCTGTGATGAGAACAGCAGGATGAAGACAGCAGCAGATTTATGTTCATCCCTCTACCCCCCCTCCCCACCCCCAGCTGAGCGGCCGCATTGACTTTATTTCTCACATTCTCTCTCTCGCTCTCAGTGTGGAACCAGGACAGTGATCTGCTTTAGTTCTCTAATGTGTGCAGGAGATAGCGCTGGAGTGTGTTATCTTTGCTCTGAGCGCTTAACATTAAGACCTGTGCACAGTCTGAAGCGGTAGATACAACTGACCCGCTCTCATGGCAGACGGAGTGCGAGCCCTTTCCATGCCATCTATTTTGCGTTTGTATGTTGTTCTGCAAAAATTCAGTCGAAGCCAAGGACAGAACTGACACCCCAGCGGTGCATTTTAAGCATTTTTTAAGACGCTTGTCCCCCAGTGAATGTGTGTGTGCTTGTGTACTTAAGGTTTAAAATATGCATCTATAAGAGCGCAAAACATCTTCAGAGGAGGTCACTGTTGGTTTGAGAGTATATGTGTAATCTTTTTATTAACACTTTAGCTTCACTTGAGCTGCTCTGCTTGGCCTAGTTTTCCCAGATATCTTCACATATGCGGCCCTCTTCGAGTGTGCCACTGTGACAACAAGTTTTTTACGCTAGTGCGAGCCCATTCAAACTGAGAGGCCTTGCATTTGTATCTTTGTGTCTTAAGAAATGAGCTTCATCCAAAATCACACACTATCTTATAGTATAGTATCTTAGAGTAGCTACGGCATTTGGTGAGAAACTTATTTCACAACCATTAAAAAAAGTATGTTCTACAATAGGGTTCCTCAAATCTAGCCCCGGAGGGCCAATGCGCTGCAGAGTTTAGCTCCAACCCTGATCAAACTCACCTACCTGTGATTTTCTAATGATCCTGAAGACATTGATTAGCTTGCTCAGGTGTGTTTGATTAGGGTTAGAGCTAAACTCTGCAGGAAAGTGGATCTCATGGGCCAGATTTGAGGATCCCTGTTCTACACTGTCAAAAAGGTACAAAGCTGTAAGGCCAGTACCCTAAGGTAGAGAAGCTAAAAAGGTACATCTTTGTACCTTATTTAGCCCGAAATGGTACATAGTGTTAGTAACTTAACTAAATTTTAAATTTGTTATACCTTTTTTCTGGGAGTATACAGGTGCATCTCTATAAATTGGAATGTAGTGGAAAAGTTCATTTATTTCAGTAATTCAACTCAAATTGTGAAACTCGTGTATTAAATAAATTCAATGCACACAGACTGAAGTAGTTTAAGTCTTTGGTTCTTTTAATTGTGATGATTTTGGCTCACATTTAACAAAAACCCACTAATTCACTATCTCAACAAATTAGAATATGGTGACATGCCAATCAGATAATCAACTCAAAACACCCATAAGGTTTCCTGAGCCTTCAAAATGGTCTCTCAGTTTGGTTCACTAGGCTACACAATCATGAGGAAGACTGCTGATATGACAGTTGTCCAGAAGACAATCATTGACACCCTTCACAAGGAGGGTAAGCCACAGACATTCATTGCCAAATAAGCTGGCTGTTCACAGAGTGCTGTATCCAAGCATGTTAACAGAAAGTTGAGTGGAAGGAAAAAGTGTGGAAGAAAAAGATGCACAACCAACCGAGAGAACCTCATCCTTATGAGGATTGTCAAGCAAAATCTATTCAAGAATTTGAGTGAACTTCACAAGGAATGGACTGAGGCTGGGGTCAAGACATCAAGAGCCACCACACACAGACGTGTCAAGGAATTTGGCTACAGTTGTCGTATTCCTCTTGTTAAGCCATTCCTGAACCTCAGAGGCGTCTTACGTGGGCTAAGGAGAAGAAGAACTTTTGCCCAGTGGTCCAAAGTCCTCTTTTCAGATGAGAGCAAGTTATTGAGATGCACCTGTATATTGTGTAAAATGTATGATCCAGATGTCATGTTTTCATTGCCATGTGACTTGCATTCACATCTCCTCTCCTGTGGCCTCGTGGGATAGTAAAGTGTCCATTGGGTGCGCACTTCAGGTTCTCAGCAGAAGTAATAGTAGATAAAAATCTTTTTGCCTAATATTTTATGAATTCAGACTTACTACTCTTTTCACATACTGTTTTTCACCTACTCTATAGTAAGGAACTAGGCATATTAAGATGATGGTGATGGTGTTATTATAGATTTTAAAAAGTCTAAAACTTTTTTTTTTTACCATTACCATTAATATGTCTACATTTATGCAGTACAATCAAGTCACTCTGAAACTCTGCAGGTCATTTGCATTTCCTTTTCCACCATTATGTCGCTCGAAACTCATTTGACTATCAAAATACACATCAAAATGCTTGGCAATCACTTGACTTATTAAAATATGTATTAGGATTTGAATCCGGGTCTATGTGCATTTTGTCTGTCTATATATTGTGGAATGAGTATTTAATATCTATCTATATGTTACACGCAAACAAGAAACCCACACCCTCCACTTCCTGTGCCTTTCCTAAACTCTCTTACCATCTCCCAGCAGTGACTGAGCACCCAGCCCAGGTGCAGATCCAGCCCTGAGCTCAGGTGCTGAGCAGGGAAAAGGTCTCTGCCAACTCTCTGTCTCGGATGCGGCTAAAGTGTTGAATTAGCAACAACATTTTTGCTCTTCCTGCTCCTCATCATCATTAACCTGATGAGGAAGGCGAGAGGACGCAGAACAACAGCGTCCGACAATCTCTCCGGGGGAAAGACCTCAGAAGCAGTATTTGACTCTGCAGAGGAGAATGTGGCAGTCACATGTAGGTCATCCTTTTCATTTGTCTGAAGACCGCTTTGATTTTGCAGGCTCACTCCAGCTAAAGGTAAATGTGTGTGTGAAAGCTGAAATTAAAACTTGAAATGAGTGATTACAAGGAAGGAAAGCTGACAAGAAGTAATTATTTGGAGATAACCAGCTACCTCTGCCATCTCTTATTAATGATTGAGAATAAAACAGGACTTTGGCTGTCGGGTGGGATGTAGAAGGGATTTGTATATATAGATATGTTAGTGCTGTCAAGCGATTAAATAAATAAAAGTTTTGTGTATACATAATATATATGTGTGTGTATTGTGCATATTTATTATGCATCAGTGATGGTTCTTATAGTACATATTAGTGCTGTCAAACGATTAATCGTGATTAATTGCATCCAAAATAAAAGTTTTTGTTTACATAATGTGTATATTTATTATGTATATATAAATACAAACACATACATATATACAGTATATATATTTAAGAAAAATATGTTGTTTATATTAATATATTTATATATAATATAAAATATAAATATATAAATGTATATACACATGTAAATATTTTCAAAATATATACTGTATGTTTGTGTATTTATATATACATAATAAATATACACTGTACACATACATATGTAAACAAAAACTTTTATTTTGAATGCGATTAAATCGCGATTAATTGTTTGACAGCACTAGTACATATTACATAGAACAGGTTTCCACATTTCTTTTCTTTTTTTTAAGCAGTATGCTGTTTGTGTGATGTGCCTTTTCACAGATAAGTAGATGAGTTATGCGGTCACTGAGTGATCCAGTGAATGCCGGAGGACAAACCGCTCACGTTCAGCGGTCATCCGCTCACTATGCCTGAAAATAAGGTCACCACGGCCACACACGGCCCCACAGCTACAGCCCTGTTTTCTCACTACACGCACGTCACCCTGATGACGACATGCTGCTGTCTGACCAGAGCCATGCAGACATACACAAATGCAAGTAGCCTACACAAAATCAGTCACAGTTCCCCACACCCATAACTGATCTATTCCTACTAAAAGAAAAATATGAACCAGGTCAAAGTGCACAAATCAACACCATATTCATCTAGAGTCTCATACTGACAGGGATCAGCCTTCCAGCCACTCTCATTCACATTCATATTAGTAAGAGCAGCCAAGCCGCTTTCAAACACAGCTGTATCGTGACACAAATCTGATTCACAAGAACATTTTCCAGCCCACATATGCTACAATAACGTAAGAAAGCTCTAGACAAGTTAGCACGGCCCTCAAGAAGTGTGATGTCCTACCTCTAAAGTACATCTTAACACTTTTTTTTGAGGTAACATGACATCGCATGAATGGTAACAGAAGCTCCTCACACCTATCTGGCCGGGTTAAAAAGTCAGTGTGAAATGTGGACAGACAAGATCATCTCATTAGTATTCATAGGCTTTCATGTGAAACATTTATATTTACATCTGGATAGACACGACATGTACAATATCATCATATTGACAGCATCAATGCTCAAGCACAATCTGATTGCGGGACTCTCATTTAGCAGTGAACTATGGAAAAACTTTGCCAGAAAACCTATTTTAAATGCCAAAATGATGTATTTCAGTCTCTTTTAAAAAAAAGTTTAAAATCCTTTCAGAAAAATTTGTATTCTTGAAGCCAATATAATGTCCAATTAGGTGAGTATTTTATCGGTGAAATATATTAAAATCAATCTATTCATTAAATGAATTCAACATTCCATGAACTTCATTAACATTACCATATCATGAAATTTGTTCATATAGTGCTTATGTCTCTAGATGTGTGAGCTGTTTTTCTGGAATACCACCTGATAAAGCATGTGCAGACACATCCAACATCACACAAACATGAAAAGGCACATCTCAGCATACCTTTACACTCATGCAATGTGCAAGATACACCTCCACATCTATAAAAGCATTGGGAAGCAGAACTGTTTTGAATGAATAGAGCTGGACATCAGGAAGGAGAATCCGTTAAAATCCATTCTCCTGTCCCATATCAATAAAGCGAGAATATAAAGTGATCCACTGGCACATTCATTTCCTAAAAGAGTGTAAATACTGACTACGAGTATGACTGTCACACTATCAAGACATTCTGACCAGTCCGAAACATTGGCTCAACCAATGGCATAAGTTTGAGGCGGGGTACCTTCTTTCCCAGTATTGTTTTTGCAATACCATTTAGTGACACTAGTGGTGCAGAAATCACACAATTCACCTTTAAACTGTTTGCAGTATTATTAGCAATTCTGTTTATCAGGTATTGTGCCTCTGAGAACAAACACACATCAAGCATCTGCATTAAAAAAACATCTGCAAACAGTGCACAGAGAAGATTAATGTTTAATTCAAAGTCTAATTAAGCAGGTCAAAGCATAAGAGAGAAAGGAAATGTGTGTGTAGTCAAGGGAAGATGGCAGCCTCAGCCGAGATCAAACATTCAGGATATCAACTCTGACAGACACTGTTTACACCTAGTATTAACATTAATTTCATAAGCGGTCAGTTCTATACAAGTGTAAACACGGTCCAAAACAGTTGCAATCCGAACACTCAGACGACATACGGAGGAAGTCAGAAACGCATTGTACCACATCGCATTTGTTCCAGACAAAATAAAAGGACCTCATGCTCGCCTCTCAATCATCAGTTGCAATAAAACAAGGGTTTACTTTACTGGTTATGTGCAGTTTTTAAAGAAAATGTGTCTAATTAAAAAAATTGGAATGCAAAACATATTGAAAGACCTGAGTGGTTGCATGAAATGTTAATACCAAGTAAACCTGTCTTGCCTGAACGCTTGTGACTGGATCACCTGAGATAGATGTTAATACAAGATACTAGCATGTGTGTGATTGATTTTGCTATCATTCCTATCCAAGAGTGAATACCCACCACAGCGCTACAGAGAAATCTGTGAGAAGTTCAACATACAATAACAAAGAAAGACAGAAAGGAAAAGATACTGATATGTAAAAAAAGAAGAGACATTCTGGGCAAAGCAAAACACAGCTAGCTTAAAGTACAGAAAGAAGGCCAGTGTGTGTGAGAGAGATGAGAATAGAAGCTTTCTGTCAACATATATGAAGATGAACGACCGTGCTCCCATCAGCCAGCCAAACAAAAACGGACTACACAACGCCTCTCTCTTCTCTTTTTCAATGCATACACATCTACCCATGACACGCACATACACAGGGACATAAATCATAAAACACGGCTCATACGGTGACCCACATACACAGAGACGAAAAACGGAAAGACCTCATCCTAAGAGATCCAAGCCAAACAAACGCATGGACAGATGGTGCAGGAAATTACCTTATCGGTCTTCTAACCATTCATCTCTCTGAAGACACCTCACTGTCCTGTTCCACTCCAATCCTCCTTTTCTTTCATGCTATACACACCAATTTCAGCATGTCTGTGTTGTGTATGGTCTAGACTCTAAAAGCAGCGAGGATTTGTAATGCAGTCTATTGTACTACGCTCAGCCTTTCACACAAACTTACACGGCACAATTGTGTTTCTGCCAAAGACCCGGGATCAATATAACCAGCTTTCACCCAAACACACTCACGGTACTCTCGCGCTGAATGCAGAAGTGTCTTTTTAACAGTGCAGCGCACAATGAAGAAGCTCTTACGGTGTTTGCTGCAGCGTAAAAGCATATATTTTACTCTTTTAAGGAGTGTGTGGTGATTTTGCCTCAAGAGATGAAGTTCAGCTTGAATGTTTTATGTTCCGTGCAGCTCCAAGAGTGACTGAATATGCTGTTGTCAGATATCCGGTGGGTGTTGGAGTCAGTCCTTTTTCCTTGTGCAAAGATAACAGACATTTTATATCTAACAAATATATGATATATGACAGTAAAAACCTTCTTAAAATGTCAGGAATCCAAATTCTCCTCACTGTTTGATGCGGAAACACACCTGCTCACACACATTAGGTCATCTCAGCCATGCTGCAGTCTTTCTCGCTGCTTGGTAGCATCAAAACAAAACCTGCTTCATCACAGAACGCAACCATAACCACCTCTACACCACTGTCCCCTGCCATACAACTACAATAAAAAGCACAACATGATGAATTTGTCCTTTTTAAATGACATTTTAGGCATGATAATACATCTAGAAACATCTACACATATATGCAAGCAATGCACAAACACATACAGGTATGCAAGCAATTGTTTAGGTAAAAAAAAGGGGTCGATTGGGATTTATGCAGGTTGTTGAGAATGATGTATGGATACACGCACACACACACCTAAACACACAACCAGATGCACACATTGCAGTACTGGGTGGGATGGGGTACAGTGTGACTTGTCCTGTATAAGACTAGATGAGATGGTACTTATGGGACGCAACTCATACCAGACAGGCACACAGGACAATGTGTGTTACTCACAGTTCTGAGTAGAGGATGTGCAGGTTGCCCACATTGTCAGTGTAGTTTGCTGGACTGAGCCAGGGCAGAACCAACAGCAGCAGAGCCTTCATGACCCTCTCTCTCCAGGGTCTTAAGTCTCTCTTTCTTTTGCTTTCTTTCTCTTTCCCTAGGCTGAATGCAGTGTTTCCTATCCGGCTTCCTCCCTGCCCCTTGCTCCTCCACCTCTACTACAGTTCTGAGCCCCCCTCCCGCCTTTCTCTCAAGTAAAAAAGCTATTCTTCCTTTTCCGTTTCTTCTTGTTTCTTTGTCTTTCCACTTTTCTTTCTTTCCTCGCCTCCCTCAGGCTTTTAGCCCGGTCATCTCAGCAGTTGAGAGATCAGCAGCTGTAGACGGAGAGGAAAAGACTGGGAGCGCTGCCAGCGGAGGAGAACAGAGAGTGCAGGATGAAGAAAGACTCGAGAAGAAAAGGAGGCAGGAGCGGCATCTGGAGCGGGCGCAGGTGCACTGGAGCCGAGATGGAGAAGAAAAGAGAAGGTTGAGGTAGAAGGAGAAGAGGAGGCAGAGAGCGGTGTTTGCTGGCACGCCGGTCGGGTGCGATGGTTGCGTTGCAGTCTAATCTGTCCTGGGCATCATCCAAGAGTGAGAGGATTTACGCTCACGAGCCCACATGCTGCTGTGAATGTGCGAGAGAGAGTATGTGTGAGTGTGGCAACACAGCGTCTGACTTATACTGCCGCATGCTCTACAGAGAGAGAGAGAACTGGGGCGAACCAACTGACCCCGGAGAGAGGGGGAGATGCAGGCTTGGGTGGTCCATCTATCATTGTCCGTATGCCTCAAAGGTAGAGCGTGTGGCAAAGACCACCCCCCTCTGCAACGCAACGGTTCATTCAGCTATGAAGCGGTGTGTGTGTGTTTATGTGTACGTGTGTGTAGAGAGTAGGCATGAGGAGGATGGATGGATGGACGCATGGACAGTAGGATAGATGAATGTATAGATGAACAAATGGATAGACAGAAAGAGACAGATAGAAAGTCAGCTGTGTGACTCTAGCGGCAGGCAGGCAGACAGACAGACAGACAGACAGATAGATAGATAGATAGATAGATAGATAGATAGATAGATAGATAGATAGATAGATAGATAGATAGACTCTATTTATAGCTTGAATATTCTTCAATCATTCTCCAAAGAGACAATAACTCACAAGATCACGTAATCAGACAATGGTTATAGGTTCATAGATCTCCAAACTTTACAGCAGTTTCATTAACTGTATGATTTGGTGACAGTATAGTATGTGCTATCATCAATATTGCAGGTCCGTAAGAGCCCAAGGACAGCCTAAGGCGGTACATTCCCTCCTCTCTACCCAGATCTGATCTAGGATTCCAGGAAAGTCTGTACACCGCCAAATACATGCAGACACAAGCACATGCTTATGCACACTGAGAGACAAAGTGCATCTAGATGTGCTTGACTGCAAACACAAAAAATTTAACCAGACCAACATACGGTACAAGATACACAGTTCTCAGCATTTGATACAAAGCTCCAGAGCACATGCAAACTAGCTAAAACACATCAAAGCAGCAATCAAAACTGTACACCAAATATTTTCACCACACAGTTTTGAGTCACAAGTGTGAAGGAAGCCTCACGGTTAAACATCACATGACCACAAATGCTAGAACACAAACTCAATCTGTAGCAGCTGACACAGAAAAATGCATCTCTTGAGCTTACATGCATGGAATCAAGAGGAACTTTGTACAAAAGTTCTCAAAAAAAAAATGAAGTGAATTGAAGGCCATTCTTACATAGAAAGAGTCTTTGGCTGGTCCTCACCAGTTCTTGTTCCGCTTAAGTCCCGTCCCATTTTGAATGTTGTCCAACTTTACAGTCCTGAACCAACTAAGACCACTGGAGACCAGACCACATTGGAGAAAGCAGGGAGAGGAAGAGAAAGACAAAGAACGATGAACTGAAAGCCCAAGAGCCCAGTATAAAAAGAGAAGGATGTGGGAGGGGAGAGGAGCAATAGTATGGAAAGAAGCAAGTGTGGGTTTTTGGTTGACTGGAGAAAAGGGCAAGTTGATTATGTTTCCGTAAGTGGAATTTTAAATGAGAGGGAAACTTTCCATTAACGCCAGTAACAAAATGCAATTAATTTCAACAGAGGCCCTCAGGTCTGTGGAGCACTAATGATTCAGAAACAGTCCACAGGAACGACAGAGACTCTCCCTGTTGAAAAAATCAGCATATGCTGGTTAGGTATGTTTTGACGCTGGGATGCTGGTTTAAGCTGGTCCTTTGCTGGTTTATGCTGGTCCTTTGCTGGTTTAAACTGGTCCTTTGCTGGTTTAAGCTGGTCCTTTGCTGGTTTGCATAACCATATGCTGTTTTTTTCAACAGGGCTACCATCCTGAAAATGGCGAGAGTGAGGGAGAGTTCCAATAAAAACCATTAGTTAGCATAACGTCCCCAAAGGCACTGAGGTGGAAGATATCTTAGTCAGTTAAACAGAGGTCACTGTGGGGTTGCTACCTCTTGAGGAGTGGAGAACAAAAGAATCCTCTAACGAAATAAACAAACAAATGCATGCACGCAGACGGAGATGTGCTCGACACATGTCTTCTATTGAGGCGAATCGTTGACAAGAGTCTTTTATGAATGACAATGAATGAAGAGCTGCTTATGAATGCCAATGAGAAGATGAAGCGTATCAGTCACATTCAGCAATTCAAAACTTGCTTATACAGTTCAATACATTAATCTGTGCTTTGCCAATCCTTCATGTTAACCTCAAATTGAAGATGAGTCCTTACTGAAAATGTCCTTCAAACCTTAAGGCTGAATGTCTGGATCAACATCTTTGAAACTGAAAAATAGTTTTTTAACCAATAAAACTTATTAGGACTAGGGATGGCCTCATATTTATCTCCCCACCACAATTTTTTCATGATTTCATCTGGTTGTAAACATTACAGTGTGGTCACATTTACTGTTGCTTGGCAAAATTTCACAAGTGAAATCTAGTCAGTTCAATGGGAATTGGTGTAATGCAATTTCGCCAGATAAACTTCTGGTGGTGAAACATTTCCCTCTGCAAATTTGCAGCAATGTCTAATAACAAGCCTCTTGGTTGATGTTCATCAGTGACCTCTGTGTGGGCAGAAACTCGTAACTAAGCAACAAAACAAAACAGAAGATCCACAATGGACGAGCGGCAACTATTCAGCCAACACCAACATTATAAACCTGTCAATAAAAAAGTCTGTCTGGAAAGCAGTTATTTAGGGTTGGTTTGATTGCTGGCTGGCAGAATAGATTTGGATGTTCAATTCATTGTCATTATACCTGTATGTAATTCATGGTATTTTGTCACATTTGGTTCTGCTTTTTTTTCTCTGAGCAACGGTAAATGTGACCACACCATGGTAAGGATCAGGGTTGTAGAAAGGTCTGAAAATGGACAGACACAATTATAAAACTTATCAGCTTGGCTCATGAATATTGAAGGGATAGTTCACCCAAAACTTAAAATTCTGTCATTAATTACTCACAAATTAAGATATTTTTGATGAAATTCAAGAGATTTCTTACCCTAGATAGACAGCAAAGGAAATACCATGTTCAAGGCCTAGAAAGGTAGTTAGGACATCATTAAAATAGTCAATGTGACATCAGTGGTTCAACTGTTCCACCATAAAGCTACAAGAATACTTTTTGTGAGCAAAGAAAACAAAAATAACGACTTTATTCAATAATTCCTTCTCTTCTATGTCAGTCTTCGACAGAGTTGAACGTAGAGGTAGAACCCAGCCGCGCTGCGCCTTGTTTACAAGCAGAGGGATACGTGAGTAAGAGAAGAAATTGTTGAATAAAGTCATTGCTTTTGTTTTCTTTGCACACAAAAAGTATTCTCGTAGATTCATACAATTAAGGTTGAACCACTGCTGTCACATGGACTATTTTATCTATGTCCTCACTACCTTTCTGGGCCTTGAACGTGGTAGTTGCATTGCTGTCTATGGAGGGTCAGAAAGCTCTCAGATTTCATTTAAAATATCTTAATTTGTGTTCCGAAGATGAACAAAAGTATTAAGGGGTTTGGAACGACATGAGGGGGAGTAATTAATGACAGAATTTTAATTTTTGGGTGAACTATCCCTTAAAAAAATACCTAATTTATATTTAATAGGCCAAAAAGTCCTAATTAATTTGTTGACAGTTAAATAAGCATTTGCCATAGTAAGGTGGCTGCTTAGTTTTTGCATCAATGCAGCTGTTTGGCTTCAGGTAAAATAAACTTCAAAAACAATGATATTTCGCAAAAACAGTGCCCCTGGTTGTATTCGGGTTATGATGAAAGCAATATTGCTCCAGGACCAAGAAAAGAAGCAGATCCATGTTCTACTTGGCTAAATCATATTGTACGTTTTCCAAACCTGTCTACCACCATCTTAAATTTCATCAAGAAGCTCAAATCTTGTTAAGATCACTACTATCACATCAAAAACAGCTCTGAGGGGGATTTCCTCACCGGCTCCTGATGTGTCCCTCCATTTCTCCCCGCGGCATCACTTCAGTGCAGTGTTCGGTAAAGGGGCAGGACACCATCAGTTTATCCAGCAGCTTGTGCACCAGCAGGCTGGACTTGCGACAGGTCTGCAGCATCAGGGGAGTGCGGTCCACCGGGCAGAAGTCGCTCTCCAGCAGGAAGTTTGTCAGGCACTCCTGGCAATAGGTATGTCCACAGGGGGTGTCCAGTGGCCGGATCAAAGGCTGAAGGCAGATGTGGCACATAAGGTCATCATCCACCTCCTCTTTATAGGAATATTCATGGTTCTCCTCCTGTAGGTGCCGTTGTCCACAGACATGGCAAAGGTCAGGAGGAGGGGACGTGGGACTGACTCCTGTTGCACCGCAAATGGGCATCGCCACAGCACCCCCCTCTTCCTGATCACTCATTGTGTAATTGTGTCGAAGCTTTACTGAATCTTTGTGGTTGGAGGGCTTTGTCGTGTCAGGTTGCGTTTTGAGCCATCCACCTGTATGGGAGGAGCACATAAAAAAAAAAGAAGAAGAAAAAAAATGAAAGGAACTGTCATTAATGGCAAATAGGTGTGTCCACATAATAATCTTGTTAGCTGTGTTTGCTGGAAAGGCAGTTTCGCACACACCCAAAGACACAGTTTAGCAAAAAGAGGGCAGCAAAAATTAGTTTTTACTTTCTGCCCATTCTGCTCTTACTCTATTTTTAATTCCCTGAGCTGGCAGAAGGATAAATATCAGACTGATCCAAAACTCATTTTATATTCCACAGGCAACAGAAATATCAATATCGCACCTGAGACTCTTAATAAACCCAGTTGGAGAAAAAGAAAAGTAATTTTATAACTGGCAGTTATTCAGTAGAACTTTTAAGCATGGTCACACAGAGAACAGCTACTTTGCTAGCATTATTCTGGATGTTTCCAGAAGCAGTTATACCTGGCTTCATGTGAGCCTGTCATTTACTAGTGAAAAGAATTGTGTTTGTGTGTTTCTATGTAGCTGAGTTTACATAAACTCCTAGCTTAGCTTTAGCTTCATGCCATTCTGAACCTGTAACTTTGTTTATTTAATTACCTTTGAAAGGAGAGAGTGAGCTTTTTGGAGCTTGACAGACATAGTCTCTATAAACTGTTGTTTTATAATAAATGAATAAATGTTCCACAGTAAAAACAACCGCATACAGGTTTTGAATGACATGTGGGTGAGTAAATAATGACAAATGTTTAACTTCATACTTTATCTTATTAAAGAAATGCTGTGCTCAGGATGTTCTTGCATAAGACGGAGTTTATCACCACACCTGTTGTATACAGACAACTCATTCGCACGTGGGAGTTTGTATGGTTATGATGGGAGTGTAATATTATTACTGCCATAAAATTTTGTCTGGAGTGTCTCACTGAGTACAATCTCTGCACTGAACATAGTGTACACTCTCAAAGTCTCGTTATATCTTTCTGTGAGTTTGAATATGGCTTCTCCGATTTTGTGAAGTCACCCACTGTTGATTTGAACAGGAAACCGTTGAACGACAGTGAACTGCAGGTGAATGCATGAGAATAGCTTTATTGTCTGCCTCCCTGTAATCTGATCTGAGCTTAACCAGGACTATATAAGAGGACACACACACACACTCCCACCCATAAAGGAGTGTGCCCAAGGACACAGTTATACCTGGCAACCCTGCGTTCTCCGTAAATCATCATCTCTTTAATGATCCTTCAGAGTGACGATATGGCTTGAGTATGCGACTGCATTGAATTACACACACACACACACACACACACACAATAATCGTTTTACCCTGCGGCTCTTATTCAATTGGAATTTTCCATTTTCTTTTGTCTTCCCGCATTCAAAGGCACTTCTAGTGAAAAATCCATTGTTCTAAAAAAACAGAATGACAGGACTTAATAGCTACTCGTTTCATTTTACTTTCTTTCTTTCAACTCTGACTCTTTCACTCATATTTTCCTCCGAGGAGATAATATTGTTTCTCGGGTGGCCTTTGGCACAGAGGAAAGCTGTGGTAAGTGTACTAAGCATAAAAGAGTGTTAATGGCATTAAAGTGCACAATCAACCAGAAAGCTACACAAATAAAAATAACAGTATAATCTTAGATCCAGTGGGATCAATGTTTAATGACTGAAAAAGCTGAAAATATCCTCAATAAATGGCTTAATGGAAGGAATATACAGACAAACACAGAACATAGTGTGTATTAATGGTTCAATCATTTGTGCCTAATCAGCCTTGTCTCGTGTGTGTGTGTGTGTGTGTGTGTGTGTGTGTGTGTGTGTGTGTGTGTGTGTGTGTGTGTGTGTGTGTGTTGTGTGCCAGCACTTTTATATCACTCAGTACAGACAAACATACTTTCCCATCACACAAAGTGCACAGCAATGCAACAATGAAGGAATTAATGCAAAAGCAGACACAAAAATATATAGTGGGGTCCAAAAGTCTAAGACTACTAGTGAAAATGCTTATAGATGGCATTTTTTCCCTATAACATCTCAGCCTTTCAATACCACCCGTGCTTCTGATAGAATAGAACAGATAGCACACTTGATGAAGGCAGCACTGTAAGAAAAGAGGCAGCAGGGTGGATCTCTTGCTCTCTTGCTCCTGCTGTGGATCTGTATTTGACTTCACCACTCTTTGTTCAGACATGTTTTAGAAGAACATTCCACGGTGTATCGGAATCTTTCGATACTCTGATTTCAACCTGAACCCCGAATGTGCGATTTTGTTATGTTACAGCAATAAGTATTTTCAAAATCAGATCTATCTATCTATCTATCTATCTATCTATCTATCTATCTATCTATCTATCTATCTATCTATCTATCTATCTATCTATCTATCCACACACACACAAAATATTATGTAATAATTTTGTTGAACAGGGTTGAATGGTTGAGTTATAGTAGGGTTCCCTTTTGATTAGACATTCAACTGTTGAGTCATATAGCTAATGAATAATGCAATAAATCCATACAGTGATTAATGCACATATAATGACTATTCAGCGGAAATTATGGATATTAATGAGCATAGCCATTCACAAAAAATAACATTCATAAAGAGATGATAGAAGTGGGTGTTCTAAATGTGAGTGAGTGCATGAGGAAAATAACCACAAACAATGCAATATATCTCAGAAGAGACATTTTGAACAAACACAGTCCATATGAGAAATGAGGTTATATGTTTCTAGTATGTAGGAGAGGAACATCAAAACTTCATGCCAGCATAGCGTGGGGAGAGTTACATAAGTGTTCATATGGAAATGTGCATAGCTCACCCCCACCCTTTTCGTTTTCAGCCTCTTCCTGTATGAACCCCTCTCCTCCTATCTTCCTCTTTAACCCACTTTTCTTCCAATATATTTTCATTCTGTTCCTTTAGGATCTTGTCTCAATAATCCTGTCTGTTCCTCTCTATGCCATCTTTTGTTTCCACTGATGTTATGTTACATGTATAGTGTGGTTCAAAAATTCTTAGTGTGGTCTTTTAAATTTTAAAATGTTAAATTTTAAAATATTTTAATTAAAAACGATTTAATTATAATATAATATAATATAATATAATATAATATAATATAATATAATATAATATAATATAATATAAAATAATGCCATCTAGCAGATGACTAGTATTTTGTAGGATTGATGTTTTACACTCCATATAATGTCTTATTGCTGATTAAACCTAGAAGTTATGCCATATATAGTAAAATTCAATAAAGATAACAGAAAACATAGCAAAAGTGAGGCTATAATTTTCCATTTCCACACACACACACACACACACACACACATTCACGCATACTGATAGGTGACATGCTATTGGTTATCCCGGCTAAAGAGTTGGTGGTCAAAACCGCTGACAAAAACTCAATCTAACCAAAAGAATAATTATGACGATTATCAATCTAAGCTTAAGGTGTTTACACTACAAATATATGAACAGCAACACCTGCGCAATGCTTACACACATACCTCCATGTGCACAAACATACACATTTTCACAGGCTTTGTGACTTCAAAGGGTTCATCTTGCTTTATACACAAAGAAAGTTTCTCCACAGCTGTGCTGAGTCAACAAGTACATGCTTATCAAAAAAAAAAATCAGCATCAGGTGAAAGTTACAGATAAAATGTGCTGAGTAAATATACTCAGACCTGTGTATTTCTCCTGCTTACCTGATCAGGTAATCCAACCGCTCCGGCAGAGGGAAACTGAGGAAGGAGAGTGAATGAGAGAAAGTAAAAGAGAAAATAAGAGGACTTTGTCCCTGTGGCCACAGGTTAAAAATTTCCCTGATGTCAGGTAAACTTTGAAAGTTGTCCCAATGTTCTTCAAGTGAATATTTCAGTCCAGAGACCCCTGGCCATCCTATCATGCACTGGGACGCCAACTCCTGACGCACACATGCATGCACCTGATACAGGAAGTGAGAGAGAAGAGGCAGAGCTAAAACGGTAGGCAGGTAAACATGAGAACTGCCCTAACCTGCTTTGGTAGGGCCGGGAACTGGTTTACACACACACACACACACACACACACACACACACACACACACACGGTATAACTGAGAGGAAGACAGCAGTCTCTTAACATTATACTACATAAATAAAGACATAAGTTTGTGTGTACACTAAACACACTACAGTAGAATCTATCACAACACACAAATGTAATTTTTTAACGGAAGTAAATGCTTATATGCACCCACACCAAACCGAATGCAAATACACTGACGGCATGTGGCAAGCTGTGACATGCCTCTGAGAAATCCTCGTACATAACTTTGAACAAAGTGCTTTAAGAACCCCAAACAATTCAGTAAAGCTGATTTTCACTATCCAAAGGCCCACACCCAACTAACGTCACCAGACAGAGAGCAACGGCTGGTCTTATCTTCGCACGCTGCATTTGATGATTTGGTTATGATCTTTGTCTGGGTGGGGGTTACTTGCACAAAATCAACTGTGGATATTTGTCTTTGCTTGCTGTAGATTTGATTTCTCAGGAAATCGTGTGTCCTAATGTTTGTGTGAGTATGGGCTTTGGGCTGTGTGATTAAAAACTCTTACTCTCTTAGAGTTCCCTCTAACTCTAACACTTTCTATTCTATTTTAATTCTACTTTATCTATATTTATCTTTTTTATTCTTTATTTAAAAAAACAACAAAAAACAAACACTTGCTTTCTTCTTTTTCTATTCTATCTACTTGTTTTTCTTTGTTTGTGTGTGTGTATATGTGTGTGTGTGTATAATATATATATATATATATACACACCTTGCTACGTGTACTGCGTTAGGCTAACCGAGACTTGTCATTTGCACTTATATATTGTTGCTCTTTTGTTAGTTTTGACTGCTTTTATTGTCCTCATTTGTAAGTCGCTTTGGATAAAAGTGTCTGCTAAATGACTAAATGTAAATGTAAGAAAGATTGTATGGAGATCAGGGGCAGTTTTTACAGCTCATGCTTGGTAAAGTTTTGTCTCTTCCTGAGAAAAATTAGGTGTGATCATTTCAATGTGTGAGAATAAAAAAGAGAGAGAGAGAGAGAGAGAGAGAGAGAGAGAGAGAGAGAGAGAGATTTAATATTGTTTCAATGTCCAATATTTTTCTTCAGCTGCCAAAATGTTTCGTCAAAGTTTGAATTCAAACTAAACAGTAAATGCACTTAATTGTAATTCTCAGAAAATGCCAATATCAAATATCAACATCAATTATTACAGTAGAGCAATGGCAAACTCTCTGCGGGCATAACTGGTTGCTAAATAAATAAATAAACTCGCATCCCGTTCATTTTCATTTATCTTAAATTTCAGTTGCTTTCAACTCCAGCTTTTAAATACATTTCTAAATTCATAGCTGAGGCCTTCAAGCTGACTTTGAGCTACTCAATCACACATTGAGTCACAAGTGACGTTCTATATAACTTTGTCATTGCTGAATTTATTAATCAAGGAAGGGAGAGCTGATTTTTCCAAACAGGTTTATATATTCTGACACATTGTATAAATGAATCAGAAAACACAAGTAACCAGAAGGTGTTTTTGCATCTACACACACGTGCATGTTTAAATGGGTCATTTGTGTCTGTGTGTCAGGGTGTGGATATTTAGACAATTACTGGTCTTTGAATCATGAGACAGATCACAAGTTTAAACTCTGAATAATTACTGTAAGTGTTTCACTTCATAGCCAAATAAACTTTGTTTTAAATAAATCCAAGACCACTAACATATCAACCAGCACATCAAAAACGAAAGACTCTAGAACAAGGGTGGCTCTATAAAACCTTTTTAAAAATCAGGTTTTATAGAGCTGTCTGCTTTGATTAATGTGAAATCAGTGGAGTACTATCATCTGTTTATTCTGAAATTTGATTCTGGACTATAATATTCATGATGCCACTTTTACGTATTGATTTTTTGTTGTTGTATTTTCCCCAGATAAGGCACCTAATTTATGCGATGTATTTGGTTGCTTTTGGTTTCAGATTGAACACTACCTTTCAAAAGTTTGAGGTCTGAAAGACTTTTAAAATATTTTTTTAAAGAAGTCTCTTATGCTCACCAACACTGCATTTTTTGCAGCCTTGCTAAAATAATATTACAGTAAAAACAGAAATATTTTGAAATATTATTACAATTTGGAACAACGGTTTTATATTTTAATATATAATATGTAATATATTTCTGTGGTGGCTAAGCTGACTTTTCAGCAGCCATTATTTCAGTCTTCAGTGACACATTTGCAGCACTCTTTGATCAGCATTTCTTTGAAATCAAAATCTTTTGTAACATAAAACATTTCTTGCATACCTGAATAAGTTTGAAAAAGTATGAATTTCTTTAAAAAAATCTTACTGACCACAAACTTTTGAACAGTGGTATATAACTATGATGAAACATCAAATATGTCTATGCACATGCATGTGGCCATGGCTATGTGTGTGATCATGAATAAATCATTAGACCATAAGTGAGCGCAAGTAGGGCATAACTGGCTCAGTTTATGACAACATGACAATGCCCACATAATCCCACATCATACAACAAACATACAGTCACACACATACAGTACACACTAACATAAAAGCAGACTTGTAAGCACATCCAGGCCAGCTTAATTTAGTATGCTGTTATATCCCATTAAAAATATGTATATGTTTTGCAACAAAATCTTTTTTTTAAGGATAAGTCGCTGCAGATTTTAAGTGTTTTAGCGGTCATCCGAATATCCGCTTCCTCCAAATCAACTAAACCATCAGTGTTGGGGGTAACGCATTACAAGTAACTCCAGTTACGTAATCAGATTACTTTTTTTCAAGTAACTAGTAAAGTAACGCATTACTTTTTAATTTACAAGAGAATATCTAAGTTATTTTTTCAAATAAGTAACGCAAGTTACTTTTTTTCCTCCAATTTATTGACTGACAGCTCTCCTGTCCCCATGTTGAGAGAAATCAGAAGATGTTATTGTAGTTCTAAAATAAATATGAAACAACAACAACACAGATTCAGTATTTCTCAAAATGAATAAAAATAATGCAACTCTGAATATGACGCAAACCTGCAATAAATAAATGTTAAACAACACAAATATCCTTTATGAATTTAATCCCATTCTATTAACCAATGTCTTTGCTTCTGACCTTCGATGATCCAGTTCAACCGTACTAATAAGCAAATTTTACTCCAGACAAAAATTTGTGTGTCGTTTTTTATTGCTGAAGTGTGTTGAAATTTCTTCTTCTGCATTCTACTGTACGGACGTAAATTTACTTTCCCTTCAGCCTGAGGCTTTAATTTTTCACTTTTGGTGTGAAAAGGCTTTTATATTTGCAAAAAACAAACAAGCAAGCCCTGTCCAGATTTAAAAAGTAACGCAAAAGTAACGTAACAAATTACTTTCCATAAAAAGTAACTAAGTAACGTAATTAGTTACTTTTTTATGGAGTAACGCAATATTGTAATGCATTACTTTTAAAAGTAACTTTCCCCAACACTGTAAACCAGTTGGATAAGACTTCTGAGAATCAGCTCTCAGAGCATTGTGTGATAGCACATTGACACCAGCTGTGCATTTGCATGCTTTTATGTGTGCCTGTATGTATCATTATAGTATAATGATTAAAGCTCATGCAGCTGATCTATTACTGTATGACACACACATACACACACATTTCAAGGTGACTTTAATGCTGTAGTGCAATGGAAACACCCCACCTTCCCATGATGCAGTGTGGTGACCTGCTGTCACCCTAATCATCCTCTCACTGACCCCCCTGCAGAGAACGAGAGGCAGGACACACACACACACACACACACACACACACACTGTGATACTCCTGTGAGAACTTTTAGACAAGAGACACGAGGCACCTTTTCTTTCTGTTTTGCTCTTCTTCTCATTCTATCTCTCCTGCGGTCTTACTTACAGGAAGTAGTTTGCATGCTATTTTCAATTCACTCATTTTATTTTAGTCCACTCTCATGCATCTATCTCTTGCATTAATTCTCATATTTTTCTCTCTCATCCTAATAATTATGGTAACGCTTTACAAAAAGGTTCCATTTGTTAACATTCGTTAACTACATTAATTAACATGAACTAACAATGAAACATAATTCTAAGCATTAATAAATCTCAGTTTACTTTCAACGGTAACGTTAAAATTAAAAGTTTTATCTGTTAATATTATTTATTGTATGTGAGCTAATGTGAACTACAAATGAACAGTTGTATTTTTTATAAACTAACGTTATGTTAGTTATTGAAGTAATATTTACTAATGGGACGTTAGTAGCTTCCCAATTCATTCTTCCATCCACTTCATCTTTATTTTTCTCAGACTTGGACAGTATGACATTGAGTATTACTGATTAATAATTAGATCTATAACATAATGCTTGGGTTTTGTCAGTATATATTAATTTATTCACAAATGCATTAAATATGTGATTCATACAGACTTCTATGATAAGCATGTTTTTCATTTCTGAATTTAAATTAATTTAGATATTTTTTGAGGGGCATAAAGTGAAAAAAATATCAGGATGATATAACTCTCCTAATATCATAAAGAAAAATCCTTAGTAACAATTAAATTCTTGTAAAGAAAACCAAAGCAGTTTGGCATAAACTTTTATTTTTTTCTAATATTTTAACAAAACTGCTTCACTGCTTGAAAAAAAAAACAGCAAAATCCTCGTTTAACCAGCATGCATTCAATAAATCAAAAAAATCTGACACATTCAATATTAAATATATTTTAATTTTATACAAAATTTGTTGAGTGGCCCAACTCAACAAATGTGGCCCAATTATTATTGTATTTATATTGCAATTTAAGACTAACTTAAGTCTGAGGCAGAGAAAAATAAGGATGTGTAGAAGAGAGAGCTAAAGTCAGTATTAGAGCTAGAGTCACTATTCCCTCATCAGTCTGAATGGGTTTGACAGTTTAGGCTCAAAATCTGATTCATATCATGCTCTAAATCAGTCTGGGTGCATATCTAGTTCAGTTTCAGTCTAATCCAGTCCACAAATCCCAGTGTGAGTCTGGAACTTAAATGGCTTTCTAAAGTGTTAGCTGGCGTAGAGACAGTGCTGTCTGCCCTTAGTTGTCCACCCTCCTTCTCCCCCACTTTTTCTATTACCAAGTCTAGAACTACTTGGCTTTCCCACAAGATTCTGACTTTTGTGAGCCTTACAAAAAGTCTCCAAACTTTTCAAGAAACACTCCTTCGCCTCCTTCCCCAGTGACCCTGGATGTGAAAGGGCAGCCTTTGCGCTCTGTGCTTCATACAGCATACATATTTCATAGCTGCAATGCTAATGTCACTGTGCATATGAATATGCAAGAGGAAGACTTTGAGAAGAAGGTCAACGAACAGACAGTACATGGTGGTGAGACAAGCCACTCATAAAATGGAGTCATTTAGACCAAAAATGTAAGTTTGTGTGAATGTTTGAGACAGTTTTGATGAGATCCAGAGACATGGGAACCACTGACTGTTCTGACTAGGAGTAGGTTATGCTTTGCTTAAATTGGCAAATGGGTCTCGCTTAAATCATTTAAACATAATAAGCCTGTTAACTCTGCATAACCCAAAGTCCTGTCATGATCTTTGTCCTGAGAAGTTTCCAGATGAAAACAACCATCTAAACAACTGTACTTGGGTCAAATAAGAGTATCCATGAACACAATAAATAACAAAGAAATCGCAATAATTATTTTAAAGGGATTCTATGATACTGCTAAAAAGAACATTATTTTGTGTAT
The DNA here is from genome assembly GCF_001515645.1 of Sinocyclocheilus grahami. Taxonomy (NCBI): domain Eukaryota; kingdom Metazoa; phylum Chordata; class Actinopteri; order Cypriniformes; family Cyprinidae; genus Sinocyclocheilus; species Sinocyclocheilus grahami. Next base: position 171,251 of record NW_015505493.1, read on the forward strand.
TTGGTGTAATGAAATGTGTTTATGCTGTTTAAAGTTAAAAAAACATTATTTTCCACATACCGTACATTATTGTTTCTCCTCTATGCCCCGCCTTTTTGAAACGGGTCGATTTTTACAAAGCTCATTGGTCTGAAAAGCGAGGTGTGCTCTGATTGGCCAGCTATCCAGTGCGTTGTGACTGGCCGAATACCTCAAGCATGTGACGGAAATGTTACGCCCACGTGTGATGACCCCGGACTGGACACCGCTTCGTCCACGGTGAAAGCCGATCCGGCGATCCACAGCACTAAGTTGATGTATTCCCTCAGTGACCAGCACGGATCAGCTCCAGGCATGACGAAGCGGATATCATCCTCTTTTGGAAGACCAAACAAAGTAGTTTCGCTTTCACAACGAAACACACAGCTCTTCACGACATGGCAGCGGCAACAATACTACAGCGAGAATAAAAGATACGCCTACTTTCTTCACGTGAACATTTGGGTGGCTTTATGCAAATCTTCCTACATAGTGACGTAGACATGTGGGGGCGTGTTAGAACGAGCTGTTTTAGGTAGGTGTGGCTGACTCTTAACTTTTATAAAGAATATCTCTTTGGATTTGAGACTTTAGTTTTTGCAACTTTACAGATCTTCTTTATGCACCAAGAGCTTGTAACACACCAAAGAGAAAGGAAAAATTGAAATCGCATCATATGACCCCTTTAAAAAACTATATTTCGTATTTTAAATTGAATTTTTATTGTAATGTATTTTTTTGTTTAATTAATTGACATTTTAAAAATTCTTGAAATGGCCCCCACCCAAAAAACCCCACCCCCTACCCCCTTTTTTCTTCATCAATCTCATTACATTTGGGGAATCACACCACATGACCCTTTACAACTAAAACTAACCTTGTCTGCAATAAAAATATCAAAATTTTAAATATGAGTGAGCAGTGAACAAACATATTTATAAGAAACAATAATAAAGGATTACTTCAAATTATTAACTCTTTTTCTTCAAGAATTGTGTTTCTTATAATGCACATTTCATAATGTGTGACTTTATGTCTCTTTCAACATTTTGAATTTGAATTGCACTTTTATGTATTTTTAAATAATTTATTCAGATAAATGCTGAGCATCATGCCACTTGCCATGCCTCAAGCACAGCCAATCACAAACCATAGCCACCTTCACCAATCAGCTTCCAGTCATATTAGAAGTGCAGAAATCAGAGAGAAGGAATGGGAGAGTCAGAGCTGTTTATGAAAAGCCCAGCGGAGCACAGCACACCACAATCCATCAGAAGGTGCAAAGTAATTCATTCAGGAATCCAGCAGTCCATCACCACAGCCGAGCAGCTATTACAGCTTAGAATGACCACAGTGTACCAGAAGTGCCTCATGGGAATGGAACAGGTGTTAATGGGAACTCATCAAATCAATATTTCTCTCTTTTACCACATTTCCACAAAAATGGTGCCGGTTTGTGAACCTCATTGAGAACCAGCTTGCATTTCAACTGACTTGAGAGACATATATTGGTGTAACCAGCTTCCTTACTACATACGTTGACCACAAAAAAACATGATCCTTATGAATCTTACAATTCTTAAGAAGCTATTCTGATTATATGATGAACAAAATGCATATAAATTAGTTTACACTTATGATTATATTTAAATAAAATCATTTCAGTCAAAAGGAACAGATTTTATTTTAAACTAATGGAAAATTCAGTAGCTGCATGTTAGAGGTTCCTGTTCCTGATTTTAGGACCCAATGCAAAGCCAATTTTTGAGTTCTACAACCACTTTTTCTGTAAAGGAAACATGCATGATGGCACCTTGTTGGTGGAAAAGACCATTTCTGTCCTTTCCTTACAGTAACCCCCTTACACACGTGGGGACATACTGATAAGTGATTTTCACACACGTTTGCTGGTGTGCGGAGGTGATAACTGATGTAATCAGGGCAGGGAAGTCTTTCAGTCCCCCTCCCATCATCACAGATCTGACAGACCTCAGCTCACATGTATGCAGACATGTGCTCTTGCACGTATCTCTCTCACCCACACTCCCAAACATCCAGGCAGCGTGCAGAGTTATTACTAAACTGAAGAAGCTATAATTATTCTATTAGTCTGTGAAGATTTATCCATGCTTTTTTTTTTTTAGTCTCTTGCTGCTCTAGGCAGCCATGATATTAATCATGCTCTCTCAATATGAATGATTGGGAGTCTGAAATACTCCTAATGGCAATTTTTTTAACATACTAAAGTTGACAGACATTTTAAAATATACAAAAACTGACAAAAAAAATATACATATGCATGTTTAAAAAAAAAAAAGTTTAAAATGTAAAATATTTAAAATGTTTATATAAAAATGTTTATTGCCTTTAAACTGAACTTGCAATATGAAATGACAAACAAACAAAAAAACCCAGGAACAAAGCATATAAAAAGTATATAGACATAACGTGTAAACATTGTAACTGTAAAGGTACAATGATAAATTTAGACAGTAACTGGTAGTATATTACTATTACTTACATTTTTCTGTTGTGATAAAAAGACAGAGAGAAAATCTGGGCATTGTAATATATGTGCAATAAAATATATTTTATTTAAAGTGAGCATTTTCACTTTTATTTGAATCTACCTCTTCTTCCTTTCGTTTCCATCCCTCATTTTTCTTCCTCTTTTTCTCCTCTTTCTCCATTTCCTTTTATTTCCTTCTTCCTCACTTTCTTTTTCGGGTTTATTTATTGTGGTTTATTATTTAATACGTTTTATATATATACACACACATACAGTATATTAAATATATATATACACACACACACACACACACACACACACATTGAAAGCACTGTGGACTGTTAAGCCTAAGATACATTTAAGTATATTTATTCCAGATACTCTTCACTGAGGTAATTATTCAAAAACATATGAGATAGTCTCTTTTTCTCTGACTTTCTCTGCCTCTTTTTGAAGAATAAATACCGAGATCTTTTTCTTCAACACTAATTTTGCCCTTGACCCACATGATCTGTTTTCACATACATATCTTTGAACAGAACTATAAAATGATGGCTTTGCTGCAGCACTAATATGCTAGAAATCCACAGCTCTCTGTGTTTGGGAATATGTATGTGTGTCGAGGTTTAATGAGAAGTGGCATATGAGTCAGACCGGAGGTTCACGGCTCTTTGCTCTCACCTCTTTTAGAGTAATGGTGTGTGGGCTTCAATCACTCAAACTGAAGCCAACACACACACACACACACACACACACACTCACAAAGAGATACACATTCACAGAACATACACTACAACTGACCTAGTGCATTTTGATGCAACACAGAACCATTTCATATATATATTTTGTCAATCCAAACATTAGCACATTTTATTTGATCTATGACTCCTCTCTCTCCCTTTTTGTTTGCAGCAACAAAGCGACCAGAAGTTTGTTCAATACTAACGAAAGTTATCATTTTGAAGTGACACGGTGTAGGACTATTAGCAAAAAACAGTGAAGTCGCTCACACATACAGCAACTTGCAGTGACAGACCAAAACATCATTCATTTTCAATGAGAGCCAGGCAATTTCCAGTGACAATGACAGCCACTGACGATATGTCAACGCTGAGTACTGTATGTGGAGTTCAACTAAATACAAATTAGTCACAACCCTCAACCCTCCTGTGGAAAAAACTAAACAAAAGCGATCAGAACATTTATTAAGGATTTTTATTATATTAAATGATTTATACTATTATTGATGTGGAGTCATAATCCATACAGAAAAAAATAAACATTATGCTTTTTGCTACATTTTAACACACACACTATTATATTAAATTATAAAGAGCACCTGCATTGTGAGTTATGACTAGGCTTATGTGCCGAGATAACATTTGTTGTAATTTATTGTAGTTTGAGCATGATTGTGAATTAAGTGGAACATGTCGCATTGTTTCATTTCACCCCACAGCAGGGAAACAGTGGGATGAATTCAAAAAGAAACACTAGAGCGAGTCTGCTTTAAACTCTTTTTGTAAGGGGCGACAGGGATGAGAGACGTGCAGATCCATTTGCAAGCTTTTATTAATAAACATGGTCAAAACACATGCAGGGTCGAACACCACCAAACGGGTATGGTATGGGCAAGACACAAGAAACAGGCAAGGGTCAATCGATGGCGAACGTAAGCCAAAAGGGCAAGGCAAGAGATAATCCAGGTTAACAGCAATAGTCCAGGCAGGGGCAAACAGAGTCCGAAACAGCAAGACATAAGGGTAATACAAAAACACAGGCAAGAATCTGAACACAGGAAAACAGGCAAGGCGAGACTGACTAAACTGGGAAAACAGAACTGGCTCCGAAGAGTAGCGATCGCCGGGTAAGTGATAAACGCTAAACAATCCTCGGCAGTTTGAGTGAGTGTAATATAGTGTGTGTGTGTAATTGGATACAGCTATGCGCAATCAGTGCAATGGATACTGGGAAATGTAGTCCATTGTGACGTGTAACAGTCTGTGTAGTGAGAGAGAGTCAATATGATGGACGAGTGACCTCTGGTGGCAATCAGACGGAAGTGCATGGACAGGATTCGTAACACTTGTGTTCTACATCTACTATGATGATATTTATGTTGCTGTAGAGTCTGGTCACAGTTGCACCACAAAACCTTGGAGACAAAAAGAGCATAATAGGAGAAAAAAAAAGACAGACACAGAGAGAGAGAGAGAGAGAGAGACACACACACACACACACACACACACCTGTAAACAAGACAGCTGAAGAGACAGAGCAGAAGAAATTAATATGAAGAGCTAATGATGATTTATTCAATAACTCATTAGCGAGAGTCAAGACTGAGATGTTCATGAGTTTAACTATAGGAGAGAGAAGCTTGGATTAATCAATGGCTTTCTAGATCGTTTTTGTTTTTAGGCGAGGCCTAATGAGCAGGCTGTACCAGAGGACCTCAACAGCCCCCAATCCAGCCCTGCTCTGAACTATACAGCCGGATACTGATGGGACTCATACACAGTTCTGAGCATGCCAGCATGATTAAAGACACAAATCAAGAAAGAGACAGGGGATGGAGGTCGTATGACAGTGTAAAGGAGGAGAGATGCATTTAGAGAACTAGAGTGTGAGAGAATAAAGCAAAAGTGAAAACATACGGGACTTGATAGAGATACTGTATATGGTTTTCAAGATGAACGTGGCAATTGAAATGAAAATGGCAAAAGACAAAGTCATAGCAATATTAATTCCATTATGCAAATAATTTAACTTTTTATTCAGTAAACTACAGGGGAACACAGAGTTATAAACGAACAAAGCAACAAAACAATAAAAGCAAAGCCTTTTCATCTTATCAAAAAGTGCATTTTAATCAAGTTATGCAAATTCAACAATTGACCAAGTAAATAAATAGCTTGTGAATATTATTTTCAGCCAATATTAATCATTACTAAACAAAAGGCTTAAATTGAAAATTAGGTTTTGCAAATAATTTAACATTGAATAAATAAACTTTTTATTAGCAAAATAATTTAATGTTCAGGCTCAGCGTATCAATATTAACGGAAGTGCATGGACAGGATTCGTAACACTTGTGTTCTACATCTACTATGATGATATTTATGTTGCTGTAGAGTCTGGTCACAGTTGCACCACAAAACCTTGGAGACAAAAAGAGCATAATAGGAGAAAAAAAAAGACAGACACAGAGAGAGAGAGAGAGAGAGAGACACACACACACACACACACACACATACCTGTAAACAAGACAGCTGAAGAGACAGAGCAGAAGAAATTAATATGAAGAGCTAATGATGATTTATTCAATAACTCATTAGCGAGAGTCAAGACTGAGATGTTCATGAGTTTAACTATAGGAGAGAGAAGCTTGGATTAATCAATGGCTTTCTAGATCGTTTTTGTTTTTAGGCGAGGCCTAATGAGCAGGCTGTACCAGAGGACCTCAACAGCCCCCAATCCAGCCCTGCTCTGAACTATACAGCCGGATACTGATGGGACTCATACACAGTTCTGAGCATGCCAGCATGATTAAAGACACAAATCAAGAAAGAGACAGGGGATGGAGGTCGTATGACAGTGTAAAGGAGGAGAGATGCATTTAGAGAACTAGAGTGTGAGAGAATAAAGCAAAAGTGAAAACATACGGGACTTGATAGAGATACTGTATATGGTTTTCAAGATGAACGTGGCAATTGAAATGAAAATGGCAAAAGACAAAGTCATAGCAATATTAATTCCATTATGCAAATAATTTAACTTTTTATTCAGTAAACTACAGGGGAACACAGAGTTATAAACGAACAAAGCAACAAAACAATAAAAGCAAAGCCTTTTCATCTTATCAAAAAGTGCATTTTAATCAAGTTATGCAAATTCAACAATTGACCAAGTAAATAAATAGCTTGTGAATATTATTTTCAGCAAATATTAATCATTACTAAACAAAAGGCTTAAATTGAAAATTAGGTTTTGCAAATAATTTAACATTGAATAAATAAACTTTTTATTAGCAAAATAATTTAATGTTCAGGCTCAGCGTATCAATATTAATTATGTTATGCAACAAAAACAAATAAATTATGAATATTGTTTTGTTAGCAAATATTGAAATACCCGAGCACTAGATACACGCCGAGCACGGTCACGGCTGGATAGAGAGGCATACACAGGAAGAAAGATTCAGAGCTTCTTTATTTACACAAACTGAAGGAGAGCTTCAAAAGGGAAGTATTAAAACAGAAACATAACTTTAGCTCTAGAAACTGAAGAGTAACAGTCCTTATCTTAATCCACTTTAGGAAGATCCAGCAAGACGGCAGGAGACACAGAAAGCCAGAGTGGTGTGGAGAGGCATGAGGTAAGGTATGCAACCTTGAGATCAGTCAATGAGATACTGAGGTGAGTGAACAGATATAGTGCTCAGGTAAGTGGCATCAGGTGTTCATATTTAGTACTCAGGTGATTGTGAACGGGTGTAGTGGCTGGTGTGGCTGGTGAATCTGTGACAATTATTAATTAGGCTATGCAATAATGAATGATTGATTGAATGAATGAATGAATGAATGAATGAAAGAAATTAATGAATGAATGAATGCTAGATATATCACCTTTCCAAATAATCACAATAATCATGTGACTAACTCCAGTATTGATTCCTATATTCTAAAATCAATCATATGCATATTTTCAGTGACAAATCATATTTTGTGAGTTTGCAGTCTCTACTGAATGTAACCATGTAAACAATGGCAGGAAATAATGGCAGATAGATGGCAGTCAGCCATGTCCTATCTGTCCCCACCGTAAATGACGTCTGTGTTTCATTTGTTCTCAGAATCAGTGGAGTGTTTTCATGTAAACAGGTAACAATGTATCACTGCAGTGTGCATAAAATGAAGACAGATGAACTAAATGTGACACAACCCTGCCAGAGTCAACATAGAGCACAAATACCACACACTAATAATATAAATACAGTGTAGAACACATGCACACACAAGCATATTAAATGTGTGATCACACACAAACTGCAGCAGAGTAAAACAGGTCCCTCTTTTGCCTCCAGCAGCACGAAACACACAAATAGAACAACCTCAGCAAAGACATTTAGCCTTATGGTGAATATTGCACCCTAAGGAGCCAACAGGTCTTTGGTAATGGTTCACTTTCCCTCCGGCTGAAGTTCCTGACAGAGCAGCTCTCCCAATTTGCAAGTCTGTCTGTCACACACTCACTTCCTCTGGAAAGCAGCGGTCTGTTTGGGTCTTTCTCTGATGAGGTTGCGCTCAGAACAGGTGGCCATCTGAGAGGGCAGTCTTGTTATCTGCTCCATCCTCTCAAAAACAGATCCACCGTGTCAGCCTAGCCATCTGTCAAAACTAACATAACTAACCCACTCAGCCGACTGGCCCAGAGGCTGTCCATATGTCATAATAGTAAAAATGTGCCCGTTTGAGATGCTGAAAATACCCATTACCAATAAAAATAACGGCTTGTGTCTGAAGCAATTGACAGATTTAAAGAAACATATTGCCTATTGGGCCAAGTGTTTATTCTCACCAGATGAAATATTTTCACACAGCATGCAACACAATCACACACAAAGCTCTTAAGACACACCATCCTCAAGAAAAAAAGATCTTATGATAGTAAATAATGTGATCAGTCTAATCACACATAACACTGCTGTTAATCACTTGAGGGTTTTCTCAGCAAGATAAACAGATCCACTCATCTACTTCACAGTCATTTCCCCACAAGACTTTGAAGGATTCATTCAAAAATGAATAGTCTGTCATCACTATCCTCTTGTCATTCCAAACCTTTATTTTATTTATTTATTTTTGTAACAATGGAAGTCAATGGTAACCAAAACTGTTTGGTTGCCAACATTCTTTAAAATATGTTAAACAAAAGAAAGAAAGTAATACAGCTTTGGAACAACATAAGGGAGAGTTAATTGATTGTTAATTGGATACCATAAGCTAATAATGGACAGCACTTGTTAGTTTAAAAACATGCTATTTTTCAATGTTAATTTCTGTTTGTTCATACTGTATTAACTGATTTTAATTTATACAACATGAAATGTTAAAACTGTATTATACAGTATATGCAATAATAATCTAGATAAAAAAAAATACATAGAAATATTGTCCATTAATGATGCCTAATACATTAAATATATTAAGAAATATAAATGGTCACACTTTATTTTAAGGTCCAATTCTTGCTATGAACAAACCATTAACCATCAACTCCTAATTTTCTGCTTATTAATAGTTAGTAAGGTAGTTGTTAAGTTTAGGTATTGGGAAGGATTAGGGATGTAGAATATGGTCATGCAGAATGTGCTTTATAAGTACTAATAAACAGCCAATATGTTAATAATAGGCTTGCTAATAAGTAACTAATTAATATGAGAATTGGTTCCTATATTAAAGTGTTACCCCTCTTTCTAAATAACACATTTGACTCTTTCAGCTCCATCAAACAAACAAACAAACAAAAAAAAACTTTCATATGCCATGTATTTAGGTCCACAAATAAAAGGTTTACTAAATCTGGTGTGGAAAAACATAACTGTACCATGTCAAGACCTAAACCCCCCACTAAACACATTTAGGATCTATTGAGAAACAATCTGTGAGCCAGACCCAGTTGCCCAGTGCCGGACCTTACTGATGCTTGTGTCTAGCTCCCTCTTAATGTCCATGGTTTTTGAATTAAATCTTCATCAAGCACATATAGGTCAAGTGGTTGGGTGCCCACATACTTTTGCTACTATATGTTGCTACTGTATGTCTCTCTGTTTGAATGTTTTCAGGCTTCCTATTATATTCAATTACAAATGACAGGTTGCATAAGTATTTACAGGTCATACACACACACACACACACACACACACACACACACACACGTTCAACCATCCAAAGTTTAATACTGCAACAGAATTCAGAAAAACAGAGTATGTGTTCAGAGTTTAGAGAATATCGATATTCATAAATATTCAAGACACCTTTTCTTCTCTGTCTCGCAGGGACTTTTAGTCTGTCTTAGATCTCAGACGTGAATGGAAGAGAACGAGAAAAAGAGAGAGCAGCTGGTGCAATGATGATGAGAACCGTCATGTTCATTTTATCATTTTCTGTCAATGTGACGAGACAAAGTTTACTGCTGTTTACAGTTGTTTACTTGCCAAAACTGCAACTTGAGACACAATCAAAAGGAAATTGTTGATATTTCTGCATCTGATCCATAAATCACGTCTACAAAAAACATTTCACGCAGCAGATTTATGCATTAAACAGATCATTCAAAATAAAATACTGTTGCATTTGATTTTAAAAAGTTACAGTTGTTTACATTTACATACACAATTACTGAAATAACTCTAAACACAAACAAAAACTGTATAAACGCAAAATACTAAATCCTTCAAGTCTCTGAGGAATCGAATTAGGAAAGCAAAAGAAAGCAATGCAGTTAAACTTATAATAAATTTAATAATGAAAATAGCTATTTAGAGAGGGAGAGAGAGAGAGTTGAGAAGAAAAAAAGAGTTTAATTGAAAACTGTTGTTATAACGAAACTGTCATTGGAGCGAAAATGTCATGAATGACGTCTCAGTGTCCCCTTGCACAGACCCTGTGTACACACAGACACAAAATCAAAGACGCACACACACACACACACACACACACACACACACACACACACACATGATACACATCAAACGTTCACGTCTGCAGTTATGACTCAGTGTCATACTCACCTTCTCACACAATAACAGCTTTATAGGACTTATGAGCATTTGTTTATACACATACTGCAGGCCAATGTGTCCTCAAAATTGGAAAAGCTTTTGTCATTTTTTTTTCTGGTTAAACTCCCCAAACATAAATTCTGACTACACACCATTTCCTGCTTGTACTGAGGTGTAGTGAATACAGATGCATTTCATGGTCAGAGAAGCAGAAGAGCAATATTAACAACAATACAACTGCTCTGAACTCTCTATAGGGAGCAATGTTAAATATTCTCTTTTTCTGCTTTCCTGTTCAGGTGTGTTGATTTTTTTCCCCGACAGCTCTATACTTGACTAATACCTGCTTTTGCACCGCTAGCAGCAGCCCACAGAGACAATCACAGCTCAGTCCGCAGCCAAGCGCAAACACACAATAGAACAGACAGCAGGAGAAAGAGAAAACAACAGACGAGAATGCAGGAGCAGAGTTAGATAGCAGGACTGCCTCTTCGTTTCACTGCGTTCTGTCGGAATTCAGTGCTAAGATAAGCATAATCTCCACAGCCTACCACAGTGTTTTAATGGGCCTCATATTTTACCCTCAAATAAAATATGAAAGAGAATAAAATGTTCAAGAGCAAAATAGCAGTGCTAACATTAGCTTTGCAGTTCATAGATTGTCAACATATGGCAGCAAAAAAGAAATTTGTTTGCTATGCAGTGCTAGCAATTCGTCTGCGGGTGTATGATTATCAGCAGAGACGATACAGTAATTTACCATGTTTTACACACCTGTCTCTGCTAAACATGTTGTACATTCTCCTGGGTGCAATGGAGATAATGGATGGAGTAAATATAATTTACTGTATTATTTACTACACTGAAAAGGTTTGGGGTCAGTTTTTATTTGTACTTTTATTCGTCAAGGATGCATGAAATTGATCCGAAGTCACAGTGAAGACATTTATAATGTTACACATGGCTTCCACAAACATTTTAAGCAGCACAACTATTTTCAACATTGATAATAAGGAATGTCTTTTGAGATGCAAATCAGCATATTAGAATGATTTCTGAAGGATCATGTGACTCAGCTTTGCCATCCCATGAATAAATTACATTTTGCAATATATTAAAATAGAAAACAGCTATTTTTAATTGTAATGGTTTCACAACCATTCATTCTATTTTAACTGTATTTTTAAGAAAATAAATTCAGTTTTGGTAAGCATTTTTTTTTAAACTTTTTTACTTTAGTGTACATAATATATCATATTGTTGGCTCATGTTTAGCACATTAACATTTTAATTTCTTTTATTTTCTAGAGAGTATAATATCATCATGATGATATCATTATATCTTACCATTTATCTATGTATCTTGAGTAAATTTCCAAGCAGAATTCTATTATAGTTTTCCAAGTATAGGAAGTTGTCTTTCCTGTGTTGAATGAAATGCATCATTCGACTGTCTTCTTGCCGATTACCTTTAACATGACAACATGCAGCTATGTTGATATGATGTTGTGTAATTCAACAGCTGGGTACAAGGTCAAGTGTCACTGGGTGCTGTTGTGTCAAACTCAGACTATAGATATGTAATGTGCAGATGCCACCGGGTTTGTAATCTAATGTCTGGAGATTAATCCTCAATATAAGCAGGAGCCAGGAGGTATTGATTTGACTGAGTGTGAATGGCAGATGTGATGGGTCGCGGGCAGCAGCTATTTTTACATTGACATTATTACGTAATAAACAGTTGGTCAATAAGTCGATTGAGAGAAAGAGTAGTGACGTCATAGAAGCCAAGTGGTCTTTCTAGCGTTTAGGCCCAAGACACATATATACCGAAGACAGTTTTACAAGAAATTAACAGTTTATGTGACCAACTAAACTAAGAATTTGATGAAAGTGCAGATTGATTATGGATTATATACAGCAAAAAAAGTCTCAGTTCTCATTTTCTTGTTGCATGTATTTGTAGTTTTCCAATTAAACTATCAACAAAATAAACTTATGTTTACTTATGCAAAATTATGCAAGGTAGAAAAGACATGGATGTAATTTTAAGATATTTAAGTGGAATAATTAGCATTAAAAATACTTGTTTTAATAATTAATAGTGATTCACAGTTTTCAGTTCAGATTTTCACTTACATAGTGCTAATTTGTAATGAAACTTTTTGTAATAAATTAAATTAATTAAAAATAAAGACTTTTCCGTTCAAATAAAGATAAATAAAAAATTAAGACTTTTGGACCTCACTATATCTATACATACTGTAATCAGAATGTAACAGGTTACATATCCATAGAGCCATTTATGACTGTTCTCGCCTTGAAACTACATAACTCACAAAAGCAATTAGACTTCAGGAGAACTAAAATCATCTGTTGAGCAAATTCAATTCATTTCTCTTTGTCATTTTTACAGCCTCACTGATTAAAACCATTCCTCATTAGCCATATGCTAAATGAGCTTTAATTAAAGTCGACAAAGGGGTCACTGCTGTCTCTGAATGCGACACAGAGCAGCTCGTGCTCCTCAGTGCCTTCCTCTCTTTCTGCTTCCCTCTCTCTCATCTTAACTCTTTGAGCTTTTTTTCTCAAGCAAAAGCTTAAGGAATCTGGCATATAAAAGCAAAGCGTGAATACACACAGGCAGGTGAATACAAGAGAGGGAAAGTTTTCTTACTCAGGATGAAATTGAATGTGGCATGGGTTCAATATGCTTATTGTCATAGCAAATAAAACACTTTCTGAATTCCAATTTCAACTTGTGCCTACAAGACGAGAAGGAGGGAGAGTTGGAAAAATAGTGAGCGAGAGAGAGAGAGAGAGAGAGAGAGAGAGAGAGAGAGAGGGGAAGGAAGGAGTGATTGAAATCGTGAGTAGGGATCTCTTTGCAGAGTTATTCCCCATTGATGTGTGATGAATGACTCTGTGGCAGATGTGAAATAGGCTCCATTAAAATGCCCCATTTCAGCAGTGGAGTGTGGCAACTGTCTAAACATCACCTGAGATATCAACACATCTCCACTGCACTGTTATACGCAACGCATGAGGAGAACAGTATCAAACAAACTCCAAATCACAAGCTTATTGGACCTTGATTGATTTATGAAGGAGACTATGATGGGGAGTTTTCATGGTACTTGGTTCTCTGCTGTGTGTCCTTGTGGTGTCAGTTTGGAGTGGTTTAACCATTAACACTGTAAACTATCAGCAAAAGGTTCACTCTATGAATGCAATAATAAGCATTTTAAAAAACTGGGTACAATGAGGTGACATTATTTTACTCATCCGTCAACCATCAATTATTAAAAGGAAATTTAATAGCTTAAAATCTTTAGCAAATTACTTTTAACATACCACGAATAACTTCTAAAGATCCTCCTTCTATCAACAGCAATATTACGGATGCGTCAAAGGAGGGGGGGAGGTGGGGGGGGGGGGGGGGGTTGGGTTCGGGGGGGCGGCAAGGGGGGGGGGGGGGGGGGGGGGGGGGGGGTTGAGGGTTGAAGGCATTGCAAACCCAAAATAGCTTTCGGGGTAATTGCTAATCGCTGGGTCAAAAAAATGGATTCTGATTTATTGCTCCAGCAAGGCGTTATCACTTTTTATTTATTCTTTTAGTTTGGAATAATATTAAGCAGAATTTTCTAATTAAAACGTTGTATGCATTTTTATAGCAGGACAATGTAGTCCTCATTTAAAAAAGGGTAATTTAGTTTAAGTAAATTACTTTCAAAAAAGGTTGTCAGCAGAAAAACTGATATCCACAGGATTATGTAATTTCTTCATTTCCTGAAGAATCTAAATTAGTAACATTACACTTATTATTAGGAACTTCTATCAGTGTGCTGTAACTCAGCCAATCATATTGTGTAACAAACACATGCAGACACACGCTCACTCATTCATAATGAATACCCAGCATGTCCTGTGTGAATTGTACTGGCATGTTCAGTAAGTAATTTAGAGAGCCTAAGCACTCTGGAATGCTGGGTAATTACCAGCATTACCAAGAGACATGCAGCTTGGGATGAGCCAGTTGCCATCAGATTCATAAACACACAAACACCCACCCACCCTTTCAAGCACATTGACAACAACATGTCAGCCAGACGCATTAAAACAGCTCAGACACATACAGTCCCATGAGAGAATATCACAGATTACAGCTTCCTCATTTATAAACACTGCTCCACCCAGAAGCCCACAGTAACGCCATCATGGACCACAGAGGTTCAGAAAGGGATATTTGGATTAGGGAACAAACAGAACAAACAAGACAAACAACTGCACAAGTAGCAAGTAAAACATGAAGACACGCACTGCATAAATGAAGTGAGAATTGACAGTAGAATAACAAGAAGAATGGAAGTCACGCCCACTGAACTCCTGACACAAGTATATGCAAATCACTGTCTGTGTGGCGGAGACTCTCAATTGTCAGATATATTGTGATCAGATTGCAGACAGGAAATGTTCTATAAGTGCCTGATCTGAAGAAATTCAGATTTTGTTTATGTGTTTATGATTACAGATTACCAACCTGGTCTCATGGCAAAAGTGTTTTGAGTCCAAACTGCTGAGGAGTGTGTGTGTTCACATGAGCGAGGGGAATGTTGATCACACTGAGCAAGCATTACCATGAGACATCAAAACACCACTGACTGCTCATATTTCCTTAACGTGACTGTATTATTTGAAGGTGTGTATACTTTTCAGTCAGAATAATTTCTCTTATTGCATCTTTATATGCAGAGATGTGAATTTGGGGGTAGGCTGCATATATTCACATAATTAAAGTTGAGGGTAGTGTCCTGGAAACCTGCTCAGAAACAGTAGGTGTGTTTGACTTTGACTGTGGTTACCCTATTAAAAACCTAATTTATTTAAAGGGGTCATATGATGCGATTTCAAGTTTTCCTTTCTCTTTGGAGTGTTACAAGCTGATTGTGCATGGTACAGTATTTGAAAAATAAAGTATTTTTTGAACATTAAAGCATGTCAACATATTCTCTTACACCAAATACACAAAATAATGATCTTTAAAAAAGCATCATATGACCCCTTTAAAATATATTAATTTCATACGATGTATACTTTAAATCCATTAACATATTTATTGACATTTCACTTAAGACTTATATAAAATTATAATTAAACTTTATTTGGAGTATTTCTTTATTGCACAATGCACATTTCAAATATTATGCCTAAAATGTGTTTTGATATTACTGTTAATAAGGTTTGTATGATCTCTGTATAATATCAGATATTTAAAGTGTATTAATATTTAAAGTGTACCTGAAGTATACTTGCAATAGTTCCACTTTAGTGCAATCACCTATACTTAAGTATATCTTTAGTTGGACTTCAGCACTACTTCCACACAATTAAAGTGCATTAAGTACAAAATTAGTTGTATTAGTTGTTCCAATTTAGCAGACTTTAAGTATACCAGTTTGGTATAGCAAAAATACAGGGTATTTGCAGGGTATCTTTATGAAACACATAAATATGTAATATGTATTTGTAGTATACTTAGCACAAAATAAATGTATTTCAAATATATTTTAGTATTTTTTCACTAGGGTAGCCTTAATGACTGGCAAAATTAGCTGCAGATAAGGAGTGAAAAACAGAGCCGTTAGAAACTTTATGTTTCCTTTGGTGACGCTCACAAAGTGCTTGCTTTTTTGCAGATTAAGGGGATTAGATACAATAATGGTCAAAAACAGATGTTTAGCAACATAAATACTTTTCACTGAATACTTTTTGTACTGCTTAAAATAGTGTCTATATGTACAAGAATAAAGTTAGAAAATATAAGCCTGTACTATTAAATAACCATTATAAATAAAGTGGGATCTATTTTTTATCAGTTTTATTCTAATAAACATGACACAATAAAACATTAAAATGACATGAAAAGAGTTAACGGTTATAAAAACTCAGATTTAGTGGAACTAATGGTGTCATAATAACCCTAAAAAGCATGTCACTGTTGGCATTGAGTTTTGCCAATCGTAAACTAGCTGACATCGTGTAGCCGATCTGGATAAGTCTCAATGACTGAGCTAACCAGCTGCTTTCGAATCGCTGTCACATTAATTTGGTGTCGGGACTGTCTCAAGTTGGACAACATTTCTAAATCAACATGCACAGCCTCAAGCCAGACACTTATCGGTCTACGCAGAGCCAAATGAAGTCAAACACACCTAGTAACTTTTTCCCCATTATAAACCTCCTCAAGATAGACACATGTAAGGCATGTTCAGTTTAAAAATCCTCCCGAAGGAACTTTTTCAAATGAAAGCATTGCTCCAGGACATGATCGAAGACAAGGCAGCCTTTTGGTGCATGATCAACGGCTTTTGATGCTTGCCGAGACACTTGTGTCCGACTCTCCCTTCAGCACAAAAAAAGGTTCTTAATCTTCATCGAGAGGAACAATCGTCAAACCAGCATTCTGTAATTTAACCCCGAGCAGCACCACGCAGGAGACAATGCATTGATTAAATACATTATTCATGATACACTCAAGCTAGACATACAGATGGCAAGGAAGCGAGAGAGAGATTGAGAGAGAGAGAGTGAGTCAAGGTCAGTGACGTCCAGTGCCTGTTGCTTTGAGGCTCATTGTTTACAGTCTCTTTAAATCAACCTCTGCACTGACTGGGTGGAGTGTAAGCCCTTCTAATAGACAATGGGAACAGGTGTTGAGGTGGAGCAGGTATTCTTCTGGGACAAGTATGCATGTAGACAGCTCTCTGACTAAGGGGAAGTATCACATCAACAACAGTCACTGCACAGGTGTGATCATGGTGAGTAATGCTTGGAGAGTTTTTTGATTAGTTGGCTGATGCATTCACATGCAGTAGGCCTACACAAAGTCAACATACAGGCACTATGAGCTATTTCAGTAAATTTTTGTGATTTTAATTTCCCCATTTAACTCAGAACAAGTGATTAAGACAGATTGCTTCATCTCAGAATCAAATTGTTTCATGTCAGTATAAAACTTACATCTGGGCTCCTCAGCTCTATTTCTGGAGGGCAGAACATACCTGAACAAGCTAGTCAAGGTGTTCAGGTGTTACTTATTAGAAGAGTGGGTTACATTGGGATTTGTTAATAATGTCTGTAGGACACAGGTATGGTGGCACAGTAACAAAATCTCCACAACACAATGGAAACAAGCCACAACACAACAAAATTAGCACAACACAATGGAAACAAGCTACAATACAACACAATTAGCACAACACAATGGAAACAAGCTACAATACAACACAATTAGCACAACACAATGGAAACAAGCTACAATACAACACAATTAGCACAACACAATGGAAACAAGCTACAATACAACACAATTAGCACAACACAATGGAAACAAGCTACAATACAACACAATTAGCACAACACAATGGAAACAAGCTACAATACAACACAATTAGCACAACACAATGGAAACAAGCCACAACACAACAAAATTAGCACAACACAAAGGAAACAAGCCACAACACAACGAAATTAGCACAACACAATGGAAACAAGCTACAATACAACACAATTAGCACAACACAATGGAAACAAGCCACAACAATTACATTAGCACAACACAAGAGAAACAAGCCACAACACAACAAAATTAGCACAACACAAAGGAAACAAGCCACAACACAACAAAATTAGCACAACACAACGGAAACAAGATACAACACAACGGAAACAAGTCGCAGCACAACGAAATTAGCACAACACAACAGAAACAAGCCGCAGCACAACGGAAACAAGTCGCAACACAACGAAATTAGCACAACACAATGGAAACAAGCCACAACAATTAAATTAGCACAACACAAGAGAAACAAGCCACAACACAACAAAATTAGCACAAGACAATGAAATTAGCACAACACAAGGGAAACAAGCCACAACAATGAAATTAGCACAACACAAGGGAAACAAGCCACAACAATGAAATTAGCACAACACAAGGGAAACAAGCCACAACAATGAAATTAGCACAACACAAGGGAAACAAGCCACAACAATGAAATTAGCACAACACAAGGGAAACAAGCCACAACAATGAAATTAGCACAACACAAGGGAAACAAGCCACAACAATGAAATTAGCACAACACAATGGAAACAAACTGCAACACAACAAAATTAGCACAACACAACAGAAACAAGTCACAACACAATGAAATTCGCACAACACAAAGGAAACAAACTGCAACACAACAAAATTAGCACAAGACAATGAAATTAGCACAACACAATGGAAACAAGCCACAACCCTCCAGGACTGGAGCTGAAAAGCACTTGTGTCTTATTATGAAACTAACTACAGGAAATAAATAAGTATTTGCTATTGAGATGCTTAAACTGTCCATCTCACTCTGAAAGGCTTTTCACTGACACTTTTGTCTTGTTAGAAAACAACTGCATTAACTTAAAAAAATCATAATACATTTTAAAAATAAATACCATTCAAAAAATTTGAGCCCTTATTTTTTTAAAAAGAAATTGACATTATTACTCAGCAAAGACACATTAAATTGATCAGAAATTACACAAATGTACAAAAATATTAAGATAACGGGAGCTGTGACTGATGACTGTTATAGCCTAGCAGAATAATAAGAATATCCTGCAGCTTTGACTTTCCTCTAAACCAGACACAGCTACCATATAGATCATGAGAGCTTATAGAGAGCTTAGCGCATATGTAAATGTGCGTGTGTGAAACTGATCAAATAATTTTTTGTTTAATGGCTGTGACTGTTCTTTAGATCAGTTATGTAAGCATGTCTCTGAGGATATCAAGGTGCGTGAAGAATCTATATGGCTTCTTTAAGCATTCTGGCCCTTTAAACACTTTCTGTGCCTGCTCAGCTACAGTGAGGTGCTGCTTAGTTCTCTTATTTATTTTCCTTAAGATGTTGCTGCATAAATTATGCTATTTTTGTTTTGATGTTTTATAGGCTCTTTTATCTCCGTCAGATGGATGACTCAAAGAGAGAGAGGGAGAGAATGAATAAGTGAGTCCCTGGGGGAGAAGGGATGTTTTTCCTTCCCTCTTTCACTTACATTTTTCTTTGCTTCCCTGTTTTACTCCTTTCTTGCTCACGCTGAGGCCTGTTTCACAACACACGTGAAAGCAGTGCATATTTATTTCCCCATCCATATTAACAGGCTAAAGGTCACACTGTCCACATAAACAACACAGTTCTGCTTAGCAGTAAAGTATGTCCGAGATGAGTAGCATACTATAATCAACATAAAATACAGTGAAATGCACTATAAACATATTGATCAACACAATCTTTTGCAATATTGGCCTTTCTGGTGAAACATAAAATAATAGATCATATTACTCACCAATTCTTTGAAAACAAATGTCAGTCAGGCTTGATGCGAGTTCCACACAGTGACAGACACACAAACAGCACTTTCTGTTCAGTAAATCTGACTGAATCCAGAGTTTATAGCTACAGCTTGAGATCAATGTAAATGTTGTCTTTTTCATGTGAATTAGATTTCATCAAGTTTGTAAGAATTCTAAAAAGCTAACTTCTGACAATGATTTTAAAATGTATTGCATTATTAAATTATTAAAAACAATTCTCAATGTAGTGTGACAAGCTACACTAAGTGTTAGTGGTAGATGGCAAGATATCAATTTGTTTCTAGGCCATAGCTGGTTGTGATTGAACGCAGGCAAAATCGAGGGATGTCTGGGGTCCTCGTAGCACCTTTTAGTGATTTGGCTAGCTGTTGCAAGATAGGGATACACTTTTCAGTGTGCTAGATGAGTTTGAATTAGCTTTTTACCTAAAGAATTGAGAATTGTTTCCCCCTTTTTTGTGTGTAGTGAACATATAACACCTCAAACAGTGGTTCTCAACTTAAAGGAATAGTTCACCCAAAAAAGAAAATTTAGCTGAAAATTTACCTACGCTCAGGCCATCCAAGATGTAGATAAGTTTGTTTCTTCAGCACAACAAATTTGGAGAAATACAGCATTACATTGCTCACCAGTGGATCGTCTGAAGTCCAAACAACTGATAAAAACATCACAATAATCCACACCAACTCCATTCCATCAGTTAACATCTTGTGAAGCATAAAGCTGTGTGCTTGTAAGAAACAGATCCATCATTAAGGTGTTTTAACTTTCACAAGTAATTTTTTCTGAAAATTTTCATTTTTAGATGAACTATTCCTTTAATAAATATGGACAGCAGGGAATAACACAATAACGAAAAGCAAGAAATTATATTTGACATTGTCATGTGAGACTTAAATGTTTATGCTTTGTGTGTTTTAAGTTAGGCTAATATATTATGCGATTTGTGATTTTCCTATATTAATGAAGCAAAAGCCTTGTGTGTCTGATGGTAGACACATTGTTTTTTAAAGGATTTATATGCTATTTGTGTTAGTGCCATTTAATTGTGCTCGACCTCCTGCACAGAAAATTGCTTTAATGGCTGATAGCTATTTCAAATGCTTGGTATATTTTTATGTTACCATGTTGATGTGCTGGTGCACAGCTTGTCACTAGAGTGTTAAACAGGCCTTGCTCGTATTTGTATTTATTTAGGTGTCCTCTCATCTTGCCCTGTTTTTTTGCAAGGTTTGTTATTCTCTAATGCTTGCCTGTTTCTTGGTTTCTTTCACCTGATTTTATCTCTTCGGTCCTCGCTAGCTCCCTCTTTCTCAGTGTGTGTCCCATGTGGTGTGGTAAAGGCTCCAGTATGTAGTGTAAATGTCAGGGACTGAAGGATACTGAAGAGACACCGAAAGGAACAGTGAGGGGGAGCAAGTGACATTTTGGATGTGTCCCACGAGAGAATTCTGACGGACAGGAACATGTTCACTCAGCAACATTACGCAACACGTACGCACACCGCCAAACACACACGCACGCACACACGCACACACACACACACAAACAAACACACACTGTTACATCTTTTCAGCAACAGTGGAAATAAGGTGAAGGAAGGTAAGGAGGAAGAAATGGATGAAAGAGAAGCAGAAAGTTTAAAAGAAAGAATAAGAGATATAGAGGAAACTTATCAGGAATGTAGAGGGAGAAAGAATAACAGAATAAACAGAGGAATACAGGAAACAGATAAAGAGGAGATGCGGAGAGAACAGAGTGTTCAGAGAAATGGTGACTTATCTGATGTCTGAGTTTTTTTCTATCTGCCTGTGATGTCTTAAAGCAACATTTTTGTTTCAGTGTAGAGATTCATTGCTTTTCACTCGTTTTTCATTGGATTTTAGCATGATTTTGATGATAATTTGATCATTTTATAGTTGAACCATTTGTGCCCAAATTTTTCTGAATGGTTTCATGCATATAGTCATGTTAATAGTGTCCTATGTGAACATGTCCTGCATTTATTTTCCCCAGGTTTTTGTTTTTTTTCTTGAAATTCGTATTTGGATGTGCGGCAACTATAGTTGCCGATGGGCAAATATGTTGTATGCACCCCTTCAATGTCAAATTTGAATAGGAGGAGAGCTTAAGGGGGAGTCGTGGCCTAATGGTTAGAGAGTCGGACTCATAACCCAAAAGGTTGTGGGTTCGAGTCTCGTACCGGCGGGGATTGTAGGTGGGGGGAGTGAATGTACAGCGCTCTCTCCCACCTTCAATACCACGACAAGGTGCTTATATAATAAAAAAAGGTATACCTGAAAGAAAATTACGCATTTAACTGTTTGATTACCAGCATTCTGCAACATATCTTCTTTTGTGCTCAACAGAAGAAACAAACTCATAGGTTTACAACTTGAGGGTGACTAAATGATGACACAATTTCCATTTTTGGGTGAACTTTCCCTTACGTAAGCAGTGAAGATACAAGTAGTTTTATACATTTACATAAACATATTTGCATGCTATACTTTGTGATGTAAATATGTAAAATATCACATTTTTATGAATAGGCACATGTTGATTAGGTCAAATGAATTAACCCTGACAAAAGTCCTTGATATTCATGAATTAATGATATTCTTTTAAAAATATATGCTTATTTCAATAATTATCATGTGTAGGCTACACCCATGATTGTTTGTGTATTTATTTACTTATTATTGAATGTGCAGGTATCATTCTTAGAGGTGTTAGTTAAATGAAAATAAATAAATAAAAATAAATAGAATGAAGAAAATATTACATCTATATAATAAAAAAGGTATACCTGAATGAAAATTATGCATTTTTTTTAGGCCCATAGTATTCAATGGCTTACTGTAGTAGGTGATTTCATATAATAATGTAAATGTAAACTCATTACTTTTCTGAATTTCAACATTATAATGGAATCATAAGTCATAAAAAGAATTAGGGTCCTTGATCCCCCCCCCTGTAAGGTCTACTGTACAGTTGAGATGACAGTTAAAGGGTTAAGTTATGTTTTAGGTGGGATATTGTGAAAGCAAAAAGCACTAAACAAGACCAAGAACCTTATAGTTGCCGCTTGGACTTTTGACTAAGTATGCAAAAAACTATACAGGTGCATCTCAAAAAATTTGAATGTTGTGGAAAAGTTAATTTATTTCAGTAATTCAACTCAAATTGTGAAACTTGTGTATTAAATAAATTCAATGCACACAGACTGAAGTTGTTTTGTTTGGATGATTCTAGAGACCTTCATGATTATGTAGATATATACTGTATATGCCAACAAAAAATACTTCTTTGTAACATGAAAATTAAATTTCTTTGGGAGGGTTTGCCTTCGCCATGCTTCCTGGAAGTAGGGGCAGGAACTTGACAGCCTCATGTGACAGGAAGGAAGTGAATATCTTTTCTTTTTCTTGAAATCCTTTATTTGGTTGTTTTCTTGCATGTCATTGAGAAATAAAACATGGATACCATCTAGAAAAATACTTACAAAAGGAAAATGACAACTATAAACTGCGGCAACTGTAGTTGCCGGTGGGCTTAAATGGGTTTTAATGGAAGTTCTATATGAACGTTTGGGAGGTGCATGTTCTTTTAATCCTGACAATCACAACACAAGGGCATTTAAATAGATGCCTACTTCAATGTATTCTTGTAACAAATCAACACCTCCCTTTTTCTATTCACTCTCACCAGCCAAGAGGGAGATCAGTGATGGATTACAGTAAACCATCTGGATGCACTGGTGTGTTAATGATATACCTGATATTAGTCATATTTCACCGTATCAGGTTTATGGATTGTTTGCAAGCACTATTCAAAAGACTCTTCATTCAAAAGTGCACTATGAAGATATCTTACATTAGATTTATGCATTTGGAGTTTGTGTTTATCAAACTAAAAGCATTTTACAAAAAAGAAAAAAAAGAAAGACCAGTTAATGCATTCCCTGGTAATCATGCCTATGGCTTTGGCATTCTTGTGGTGCTATCTTGTGAGCTACAGAATTTGTTATTACAAAATCTCATTGTGTTTTTGTACTTCCAAACGATTGGATTTAGTGGTCTTATATAGTGCAAAAGAGACAAAAGTAGAGTGATTTCAGGTTAGTAACTTGTGCAAGTTTACACACACAGATACACACTAAAAAGGTCTTGTGTGGAAGAAGGTCTCGGTTTGACATGGATGATTCCCCTCGATGCATGAAGTCTCTTCAAAGCTGTCCAAGAACAGGGTCAGTCTACATATGTGACCTTTGACACCAGCCTTCACCTCATGAGCCCCTCAGAGATGTGTGTCTGTGTATATGTGTGTATGTGGTATCTTACTATTTGGAAAAGTGAAAAAAGGTCTTCCTGTCTCCCCCCCCCCATCTCTCTGATGTTGTTTGTTCAAATTCTTCGTCATTGGCTCTGCCACCCATGAAGCCCACCGCTTGATCTTCTTTATGAGCTTTTCTGAAAGGAAAATTCTATTACTCAGCTTTTTCAGAGGCCGTAGATATAATAGAGACCTCAGTTATGTTTCATTGAATTTTATGTTTCATTTAACTTTTTCTCAAGTGTTTCTCTAGAAACTAAAACAGTAGACGCACATGAGACAATTAAAAATACATTCATTAAAAATATCTATAAAACGTGCTATAAACTGATATAGACAGCTTAGCTGAGATAATTTGGCCTTGGAAGAATTTGATGGAAGATGTTTGAATTTATGACTTTTGATTGCAGTCTTTGTTGTGCGACATTGTTAAGGTCTCTGAAACTTTATAAGAGACTGTCTCTTCTGTTGCTTCGCATCAAGATAAACATCTTAGAAGCAGGAGACTTAAGTACAAATCTTCATTGCTCTCTATTAAATTACATTGTATTTGAGAAACTATTGAGATATTAAACAAATCTTTACTATTGGTTAGTTGTAGTCTTGAATGAGAAGCAAATCTCTTAATTAACTTTCCATTCCAGATGTCCCCTTTTTTCCTTTGAATCTGCAAAGCTACACCAAAGACTAGAATATGCCATTTCAGAATTAAAATTTGACTTTAGAAAAATATTAATTTGGCACAAATGTTAAGGGGCAAAATTTGAACGCAGATCATCATGTATTAGTCATGAATCTGGTTCTCTTATATTGAGTAATTTAATAGAAACAAAACAGCTTGTGTGGCACTGAGAGAGACACTTATCGGGTTATTCATAAAGCACAACTACACAACAGGAAACAGATCAAGGGAGGTCTGGTAGTTAGGTCCGCTAAAAGCTTTTTCCCATCTCACTCTGTCCCATGTGGGGCCCGCTCCAACCACATATTGGCTGAATCATCTCCTGGCAGCTCCTTCCAAAAATGCCATATCCAGAAATTATACCATCAGCTTTGGTCCTTATGACGTGCTTCTCAATGCCTCATGGGTATCTGGTCTGGTGCACATCTATGTCACAAATCTGATTGCTCAAACAGTGATGTCTAAATTGTGGTGATGTTTTGGAATGAGGATGGTTGTAGAAAGAGGTTTGTCTATTTAAGTATGCTGTTGTGTGATTAATTTTAATCTGGTTTCTATCATTGTGAAAGGTTGATGGTGTGTTATTTTTAAAACGGTGGTATACACAAAAAATATGGCAGTCAGATTAAATTATATCAACATTAAATTGTTTTAATTCTAGTGTTCTATACTTGAAATTACTCAGTAGATAAGATAGATAAAATATACATATAAGCTATATAAGGTTTTTTAGGGATGTGCTGACCTGGATGTTTTTTATTATTTTATAATGAAATATTTTTACTTACAACTAATATATTGGCAATACATATTTCAGTGTGACTGATTACACAAGACTTGCTCTCCTTAAAAGTCCAGATACCTCTACTACACCTAACATTAAGTACAATGGGAACTTTTTATTTTTATTTTTTAATGGGTACAGCTAATGACGTTTTTAATCTCACAGACATTTAACAAATTGTATTATTCATTTTTCTACAATTTATTTTTACATTTATTATTATTATTATTATTATTATTTTCCCCTAGTAAAAAAGCAATATATTTAAAATACATTTATTTCATACTAAGTATAGTTCAGATATATTAACACATTTACTGACATATCACTCAAGACTTACTGACTTAAGCCTAAACTGTGTTTTAATGTCACTATTGATGAGGATTGTATGATCTTTGAATAATATCGGTCTTTAAATGCAAGATATTTAAAGTGTACCTGAAGTATACTTGCAATAGTTCCACCTTAGCACAATCAAATATACTTCAGTATATCTTTAGTTGGACTTCAGCACTACTTTTGCATAATTTAAATGCATTAAGTACAAAATTAGTTCTTCCAATTTAGCAGACTTTACATTAGTGCTGTCAAATGATTAATCATAATTAATCGCATCCAAAATAAACGTTTTTGTTTACATAATATATGTATGTGTGCTGTGTATATTTATTATGTATATATAAATACACACACGTGCATGCATATATTTCAGAAAAATATTTTGTTTATATATTAAATATATTTATTTATAATATAAATTATATGAATATAAATATGGACATGTAAATACATGTAAATATTTTGAAAATATATACTGTATGTGTGTGTATTTATACATAATAAATATACACAGAACACACTTTTATATTATATTATGCAAACTAACTTTTATTTTGGATGCGATCAATCGCTTGACAGCACTACTTTAAATATACCAGCATCTATAAATTATCAACTTAAATATGTCTGCCTGTTTTACTTAACAGACCAATATGAATGACAATAAAAAGTTGCGATGTTTAATTTTCTTCTGACATTTCTGTTATAATCTTTTCTAATTAATTATCTTTTAAGCATAATATGTTTATTGAAGCTTTTAGTGTTGGTTGAGAGTTTTTTATGATAAGAAAATCATCAGAATACTGCAATAAAACCTTTGCTGGTTTTTCTGGCTTACAGTTTTCTTTTGACTCTCATTGAGGAGAGAGGTAAATGATCATGCCATTTGTTACTGGTCAATTTGAAGAGCAAATAGCGAGATGGCTGAGCAGATGGTGGTTTATTTATCGCCGGGAAGACATGGCACATTTGTCATTTGCCCCCTTAGTTATTTAATCAAGAATCTTGATCTATGCACAGCTAACTTTTTACTCTGATAGCACTGAATCCAGACAGCTCATTAACAGAGCCGCCTTCTTAATATGCTAAACCACCTACTTGGGCTCTCAGCTTCCTCTCCCTGATTATCCGCACTCCCAATGAGAGATCTTCAACCGCTCTCCTGCTGATCAAGGGCTTACTATGTGCCTTGATGTTGCAACCTTTCATATAAAGGTTACGTAACAGAGCAGAACTGTGCGTGTCTGTGTGTTTGTGTATATGTGCATCTCAAAAGTCAAAGAGAGAAGGACATTTTTTTTGTGTGACAACTTACTTTGAAGATTAAGAGCTGTGATGTCAAAGCTGCAGATTAGATATGCACTGATTGGATAATGAAGAAAATGGTGGCAGCAGATTTAGTCTTAGTTTATTGTGCACCTGTGTTGTTTTCAAACTCTATTTCTGGCATAAGTACTTTAACGTTCTAGAAGTTAGAGGGAGTTGTGGGTGACTGAGAAAAAGGGAATGTGAGTGGGCTCTTAGAACATAGTTATTTAATGTTGTTTAGTCTGTCAAAACTGATTTTGTGTGTATAGGCCTATATATTGTTTGCAAATATTTTGCTCTCTGTCCCGACACACCATATTCACTTTAAGAGAACGCAAATCTTTGTAATGCACATCTAAAAATGTGATGTTTCATTAGCATACTGACATTCCACTCTGCGGTTGATATATTTAAGCTGCAAACAGAAAAGACGTAATGTGTTTTGTGAAAATGTGGCAGTGCTTTATTTTACAGAACAATTGTAGTGTAATGGAAGTGAGATTGAGGAATCTATTTAGTTTATTTCAACAATCTGAACTCCCGTTTATATTGAAGTTAAGTGCATTAGATGAGTTCAGTGCTTCTCCTTATGGATAAACAAGTTTGACAGTGTTGAAGTGAAAGTTATCAGTGAATTCATCTACATAAGATTTCAATTTTGAAACAGACAGATGCACATGCATACATGCAGTAGCACAGGCACACACACACACACACACACACACACACAAATGGTAAATTGATACTCAGAGCGCATACACATCCAGACCGCCAGCCATAATGAGTCATTTAACCTGGCCATTGTTGCTCAGTTTTACCTCTATCTTGTTGCTAAGCAATGGTTCCTTCTAAATCCAAGGATTTGGACCTACACTCCCCAGTTGGCATTCTCACGTTTCCCTCTGTCTGGAGGATTTGGAAAAATAGTCACACATACACAGAAATGAAAATACAAATAGAGATGGATTATGAATAATATACAGTTTTGTCATTTGAAAAAGCTTTTTTCATATATTCTGCTAGACTAAATGAAATGTTGATTTGCATATCTAGCATTCTTGTAAGCCCTCAAATGTATCTTTTCTGAATGTCTCAAGAGTAGCTGTCAAATTCCTGCATACATTAGCTTATTCATATAGACACAGGAGCTGAACCCTTTTAAATGATCTTATAATAACCGCAGTAGTCTGCATTTTTCTTATTAAATATATATGTATATATTTTGTGTGTGCCGTGAAATTCAATGGGGTCCAAAAACCAATATACACTGCTGTTCAAAAGTTTGGGGCCAGTAAGATTGATTTAAAAAAAAAAACAGCCAAAGTCACATTTAATTGATCAAAAGTGACAATAAAGACATTTTTACATTGTCAAATAAAATCTGTTTTCAAAAAAATGCTGTTCTTTTGAACTTTCTATTAATCAAAGAATCTGGGAAAATAAAGTGTATAATGATTTCCACAAAAATATTAAGTAGCACAACTTTTTTCAATGTTAATAATAAGAAATCAGCATATTTCTAAAGGATCATGCGATGCTGAAGCAGGGTTATTATAGTTAACTCCTATCCAAAACAATAAAATAATAATAATAATAATTAAACTGAAATATGAAATATTAAAAAGCTATTTATTTTATTTTGGCTTGTTGTCACAATGTCACAACACAGGCCGGAGACAAGGGATTAGTGCAATAACAGGTAAGTTTATTGAATGAGTTGCAGGTTGTAATGGCTTGAAAGGTGAGTATTGACACGTGGAATGGTTCTTGGGTTCTTATCTGAGGTAAAGGTTTTGCGAAATCGCAGACAAATGCCAGAAATCGGAGGCAAATCGGTGCTCGTTCACGCGAGTGACAATCACGCAGTGTGAATTATCAAAGATGCGATCTGAGGGAATCACCGACACGTCGCCGACGCCCGCAAAATATTTGGCATGCTAAATATCTGGAGCTGTCGGCGATTCACAATCACGCTGTGTGCAATGATTTCTGACTGAAAAAACACATCGGCGATGACCTACAGCCAATGTGTGTGAACTTGGCATTAGTAGCATGAGAGAGTCTGGTAAGTTCGGGTAAGTGAACTGTAGACCGGACAATGAGTGTCTGAGGCCCCGTCCACATGGAGACACGTTTAGCTGTATACGCATATATTTTGTATCGTATAGGCGTTTCGTCCACACGGATCCGGTGTTTTGGGAGAGTGAAACCGATATTTTTTAAAATCGGATCCCAGAGTGGATAAATCTGAAAACGCCGCCCTTGCGTTTTCGTGTGGACAACGAATCCCTATATTTTCTGAGACGATGATGTCAACAACCCACGTCTTGCCCCTAGTCACACAACAGCAACAAAAACACGAGCAAACACTGAACGATTGTCTTTTTATTAACTAACATTAACACAGATTAATAAATGTATTGTTCAATGTTCGATTGTATACTGCGCGCAAGGTTTATGCGCATAGTCCAAGTCTTCTCCGTTTTTAGTGTATCTCTGTGGCAGAATTACAGCGCCACTTACTGGTCTGGCATGTATACTACATCGTTTTGTGGTTTCGTGTGGACGCAGATATTTCTTGAGACGAGGGGGGGAAAAGATTGGGTAGGGAAAGCTCTGGCTTAGAGTCGGGTCCCGGGTCCTCGGGTCTCGGGTCCTCCGTGTAGACTTCTACTCTGGCTTTGTGTGGATGTAGCCTGAGTGGAGTGTGCTTGCAGGCTGCAGGTGCGGTTGATCAGTAATCAGGTGACTGGGATCTGGTCTGTGTCGGGGCTGGTGACTGTGGTGATGATAGTGATTGTGATGGTCCTGACACACAACAGCATTTCTCATTTTAATTTAGTTTAATGTGATACTAAAATGGTACTAAAAGAACTAAATAAAATGAAACTAAAAACTAAATAAAATTTATAAAAACTATATAGATAAAAAGACTAATAAAATAACAACAAAATGACTAAAACTATAAATGCATTTTAAATGAAACCAGAAAATATAAACATAATTCAGAGAATTCAAAATAACTGTAATAGTACACTAAAATAACACACAGACAAATACATTCAGCCTGGGAGGGAATAAAAAAAAACACTTTAAAAAACATTTTATCTTACCAATCTTACCAACAACAAACTTTTAAACGGTAATGTGTATTGTATGTACAAAACATTTTATATACAGTGGGTACGGAAAGTATTCAGACCCCCTTAAATTTTTCACTCTTTGTTATATTGCAGCCATTTGCTAAAATCATTTAAGTTAATTTTTTTCCTCATTAATGTACACACAGCACCCCATATTGACAGAAAAACACAGAATTGTTGACATTTTTGCAGATGTATTAAAAAAGAAAAACTGAAATATCACATGGTCCTAAATATTCAGACCCTTTGCTCAGTATTTAGTAGAAGCACACTTTTGATCTAATACAGCCATGAGTCTTATTGGGAAAGATGCAACAAGTTTTTCACACATGGATTTGGGGATCCTCTGCCATTCCCCCTTGCAGATCCTCTCCAGTTCTGTCAGGTTGGATGGTAAACGTTGGTGGACAGCCATTTTTAGGTCTCTAGTACACTAAAATAACACACAGACAAATACATTCAGCCTGGGAGGGAATAAAAAAAAACACTTTAAAAAACATTTTATCTTACCAATCTTACCAACAACAAACTTTTAAACGGTAATGTGTATTGTATGTACAAAACATTTTATATACAGTGGGTACGGAAAGTATTCAGACCCCCTTAAATTTTTCACTCTTTGTTATATTGCAGCCATTTGCTAAAATCATTTCAGTTATTTTTTTCCCCTCATTAATGTACATACAGCACCCCATATTGACAGAAAAACACAGTGTATTTTAATAAATGAATGAATACATGAACTAACAAACAAACAAATGAATGAATGAAGCCTTGGTGAACATGAGAGACTACTTTCAAAAACTTGAGACTTAAGCTTCAAAAATAAAATTATCCTGAAAGTATTCCATCTTGGCTCTCCTTGGGACATCCACGAGAAGTAACATTGTCCAGTTTGTAAATAAGTTATTATTTTATGGGATCTAACTAAATAGAAATGAATGACCAATACAAGAAAAGTGAGTAATGACATTTTTAATTTCTGAGTTAAGTAACTCCATTAATTTTCCTATAATGTTAGTTTTATCTACTAGTCCACTTTCGAACTCTGTGTCCATTTTTCTGTCAATTTCAGTGTAATATCAAGGGGTGCGGATCTGTAAGGCCTGTCAGTGGAGGATGCTCAGAGATGTGATTGCTCCACTATTACACGTTTCCCCACAGGCTATCAATGGCTGCTTCTCCGAGCGCTTTGCTTTTGTCTTCTTCAAAGAGCTGGAGAGGTGGGTGCAGGAGGGCAGACAGAGCAAGATACATGGAACATTGTGTGAAGTGCCGCACCTTGGAGTGACATAGTCTGGTACTTATTCTTCTAGCTCTTGTCAGCAAGACAAGCCTCAGGGCACAGATCTCTTATAACAAAGAATTCTTTATTAAATCTTCTGATGGTTAAAAATAGATTTTGTTTAATAGATCGAATAGATGTTTTGAACACATAAGCGAGAATAGCCTTTTATTTTGAATATCATGTCAACTAGAACAAAAGTTTGCATTGTTTAGCTTTTGTATTAAATATGCGTCTGGCTGGTTTTACTCATATCATTCCCTGTCTACAATGGAATTTAACCTTTGACCTATGATCAGTGCTCTGAGTTAATAACTAGAGAGCCTGAAAGAGTGTTTCATGTGGAGGTGTATTTTATTTTATTTTATTTCTATGTTTACTATGTATTAGGCATGCAATCAGTCCATATGATTCCAAACATACTGTTTACACGAAATTTCCTTTAAAACAGAAATATTTACTTTACTTTTAATTCAAGCGCACATGATGAATAACATGTTTCTTGAACAAGAGTTCAGTTTTGGCTATAGTTCTTTGCATGAAACGTCATGACTCATGTGTTGATAATGAGCATGCACAAGTCCAAACTGCTGATACTGTAGTAATCTAATTGAGTGTTTACATGGCTAATATTGTACTGTCAAACAGATTATCTAAGGTTTACACCAGTCCTTTTAATGAAACTGAAATTTCAATCAGATTTGGCCAATTTATTACAACTGATGTTGCTACATGAGACCTTTTTATTCCAAATAGCCAACTGATTAAAAACGGATTATTAGCATCCATGTAAACAGTACTGTCATCTACTTCAAGTAGAAGTAGGGATGTAACGATGATTCGAGTCGGTTGAGTTGTTAAACAAATCGCGGTACATTTGCTTGTAGGTGTTATATGAATGTATCTCTGAAGGAAACTGTCTTTAGGAAAGTTTAAATTGGTATTTTCTTTTCATCTTGCCTCTGTATAATGCATATTAAAGTAGTGTTAATTAGTGCAGTGCTGCTTTCCCTGCTGAAAAAAAACTACAGAAACCATCACAGAAAATTCTAATGGTTTCCACTAAAAATACCATTACAAACATTACAAACTATCAACTTTTAACCATTAAAACCATTAAAAATGGTTTTCTGTAGTGTGTTTTGGGACATATTCCATTACAATGTATTGGTTTTAGCAAGCCACGAATAGAAGGCGACCAATTACCAGTAGAAACCCAAAGGGTCCATTACAGTTTCCATTAAAACCAGTACAAGTCCCATTATAACCAGTAAAACAATTACAAATTTTGTGATGGTGTCTATTGTTTTTTTTTTCAGCAGGTTTGTTTACAGCGGCAACCAAGGAAACGCTGTATTGTTGCTGTTCCATAAGCGCAACCTGCTGTCAGAGAGTGAATTTGCATTTTCATTCAGCCCAATCTGCTGTTTTTGCTTCGTGCAGATATGTTTTATTTAGTATCATTTCATAAACCTTAAGTCAGACCATTCTGTTTTTGCTTCAAATTTCGAAACTATTAAATTTCCTTTAGATTAAAAACTGGTCATGCTGCATGTATGCAGCATCTTTGTTTTGATCATGATTAAAATACAGTGGTTGCCTCTAATTTTAAATGGAAAGAGCACAGACAAAGCCTCAGTTTGTTTATTTGGCAGCCATATCACCCTGTAGCCCAAGACTGGTTACCCACTGAAGCTAAGCAGGGCTGAGCCTGGTCAGTACCACAGTTTGTTTATTTGGCAGCCATATCACCCTGTAGCCCAAGACTGGTTACCGACTGAAGCTAAGCAGGGCTGAGCCTGGTCAGTACCAGGATGGGAGACCTCCTGGGAAAACTAGGTTGCTGCTGGAAGAGGTGTTAGTGAGGCCAGCAGGGGGTGCTCACCCTGTGGTCTGTGTGGGTCCTGACGCCCCAGTGTAGTGGTGTTCTGGCGCACTATGGCTGCCATCGCATCATCCAGGTCGATGCTGCACACTGGTGGTGGATGAGGAGATACCCCCTGACAATGTAAAGCGCTTTGAGTGCCTAGAAAAGCGCTATATAAATGTAATGAATGAATTAATTAATTATAGAAGAGATTTATTTTATTTTTGTTATTTATTTGATTTGTTTTAAATTTTCAATGTAGTATTGTTTCTTGACATATTTAAGTTTCACAAAGAAATGTGCAGCATTTTGTCCAAGCAATAATAAAAGTGACACCTTTTCATTTCTAATTTGTCTTAACTCATTTTGTTTTTAAAAAAAAAACTGTATTGTGAAATCAGTGTTGTGAATCATATCGCATCGTGAATTTAGTGAATTGCTGAGGGGAGCTTTCCAAAGATTAAGATCCACGATGAAAACTGGATCATATTGATCTTCTTTTCTCACAGCCTCTTGTTAAGTGCTTGGAGTCTTCACTAATATCTAAGAAGGATGGTTCTGCAGACTTTCCCTGATTGGGCCTTGGGAACTTGTTGAATTATGTGAGCCCATTTAGTTCAAAACCTACAGTATACTCATAAATTTAGCCTCATTAAGCTGTCAAATACATGCAAGGTGGTTTACGTAAACACTTAATGTTTGTGTGTGTGAGATCCACGCATGAATCACTTTCTGTCTTCTTTACCAACAGTCTGGGTCTGTTTTCTCTGAAAGGCCCCATTGGCAGGCCTGAAGCCAGAGCATTTCCTGTTGCTCTCTGCTGACAGCTGTGATGAGTCTCTAGAGAACATGTTGTCATCAGTCCCCATGCAACACATTCATGGCCAGGACTGCACACGACAGGACAGGGAGCATGTTTTCTCCCTAGAGGGGTTCAAAATGGAAAATATGAGCTTACATGTTGCCAAATGCCAAATCCCTAATATTTATTTAGAAAATAAGACATTGTGCAGACAATTACTGATCTGTTCTGTCATCATGGGGAATGACACTGATCAATGATTGAAATGTCAAATTAAAATGGCATTTGTGTTGTGTTGCATGAGAATATCAGTTACTTAGTGTGTGTTTGTGTGAGAGAGAGAGAGAGAGAGAGAGAGAGAGAGAGAGAGAGAAGTGAGAGTGTTTCAGAGCATGCAGAATGTCTACAAGTTTAAATCATCTGACATAATAGCTCTTTCCCAAAGCCAAGGGAGCTGTTTTGCTGTCTCCTGCCTTCTAAGGCAGCATTATAACTGTCTCTGAACTTAAGTGACTGATTTGGAACACTTTACAAGTGCTCGAATCGATTTTGATAGATTTTTATGTTATCATGCTGCTAAACAGTATAATAAGCATAAAAATACAAATCATACAAATATTTTGGTAAAAGAGTGTGTTGCAATGCATTCTGGGATGGTGTTCTCTGATTGTCTTTGTAATGCTGTACTTAAGATAGGAATGCTTTTTTATTATATTATAGCAAACTAATGTTAGTTTGTCATATCTACTAACATATCTACTGTAGTTTCTCCATTAACAATCATTGATTGTTAATGGAGAGGTTTTATCTCTCAACCATACATTTTAAATAAATGTATATATTAAATATAAAAAATTACATTTATATATTTCTGTTAAATGCCTAGATATTAGTAAGTCCGTAACCTTGCTATGATGTTTTTTAAACTTTATTTTATTTAAAACAATAAAACAATTTTAAGGGAATAAAGAAAAAAAGTTAAAAAAATTAATTAAAAATCTAAAAGAAATTGTATTGATTTTAATACAAATCAATTGTTAATTAATTTATTATAAAGGATTTATTGTAAAGTAATTCATTCAAACTATTTTTAAATAATATTTTTATTTCACTGAAAGGCTACCCGAAAAGCCAGATGACCACATGTATGAAGCTTATTCATAATATGTACACAATCATTTTTTTGTGTGTAAAATATAATATGCTGAAAATGTCCTGTTAATGTTTCTTGGCTGTTCACGTTCTAACAAGTTAATTACATAAATTATAAGCTTTTTGTCCATTCTAAATGGCAAAATTGGGCAAAAAATTATTCAATGTAACTGTGGTCATCAAGAATATCAAATATAGTGGTGGACAATTTGGCATATCTCATTTTTGGGATCAATGTCTATAATGGTTATGGCCCTGGATATTAGTCTGAAAACTCTCTTCATGAACCCTGTGGACTCGCTCAGAAAAAGAAATCTGGTCGTAGATCCCAATATGAGGGTCAAACTGAGATTTAGCTTGTGTTTTTCTGGACTGATACTCTAAAATTTACTATTCTTATTCTTAACTTTAAGGCTGAAACTGCATGTGAGAGTGAATCTGGCCTGTGTACTGTTTGTACGCACAAATAAAATGACATATGAAATTACCTTTGTGTACAGAGAGAACAGTATGACACACTTTCAGTGACCTACTGCCTCCGTCGTTATGAGAAAAGGAGCTTGGAATCTCCCCTCTGGTGTCCGCTCTGTAAACTGCTCTAATCAAACTGTTGCAATGGGATTTGACCTCAGGGATAACTCATATACACCACACTAAAATGTAACTGATCTTTGAATGATCTAATGACCTGTATGCACATCATGCCTCATTAACTTTTTGTCTTGCATACATATAATGCTGCATTTTCCACAGTCAGCTCTGTATCGTTAAACGACTCTTTGGGGTGTATTCATGCCCTGTTTACTATGCTAATACAGCTAGGCTAAGTGATGACAGGCAGTCAGCATTACAGCTAATACAAGACAGACACAAACAGGCCTCATTAACTTTTTGTCTTGCATACATATAATGCTGCATTTTCCACAGTCAGCTCTGTATCGTTAAACGACTCTTTGGGGTGTATTCATGCCCTGTTTACTATGCTAATACAGCTAGGCTAAGTGATGACAGGCAGTCAGCATTACAGCTAATACAAGACAGACACAAACAGCAACTTCACTTGTTGCCATGGGATCTAGCTTTCTGTTTTGAGTGCAGTGGGCTGTGTGGCGTTCAGGATTAGCACTACGCTTAAGCATGGTGAGGGTTCGTGTGGGGGTTAGTTGTCTTACTTGGGTAATGATGGCTAATTTAGGGTGACCATACGTGCCATTTTCCCAGGACGCGTCCTGGCCAGGATTTCTATATTGCCTAAAATATCTAGGTTTTGGCTTTGTTTGCGTGTGCAGACCGATCGGTGTATGACATAAATGATAAGATGATAAATGATCGCGGCCAAAAAAACAGACCGGCCCACCGGGAATCTTCCCGGTGCTCCCGATTAGCCAATCCGGGCCTGCTTTCTGGTCTCCTTCAACTACAAATGCATGTGTACACAGGATTGGCTATACTTTTGAAGGCCAAGTTTTTTGAAAATATATTTATAAGTCAAAAATAGACTTCTGAAGACATTTGAAGTGGCCTTCACTATTTGAAAAGCTCATAAATCAGTCAAATCATGTTTGTTTCTTTGAGTCTTTTCATATCAGCATGTTTCTGTCAGGGTTAAAGGGCTGATAAAAATTCAGTTTACTCACCCTCATGTCTTTCCAAACCCATTAAATTTCATCTTTGGAACACAAATGATGACATTTTAATCCATGCAACCAAAGGTTTTAAAAAGTACAAAAATACATTTTAAAAGTAGCTAATCCATATGAATGGAGCAGTTTAATCCAGGTCTTCTATCGAGACACAACCAGTTTATATGATGAACAGTTTTAATTTAGGCTTTTATTCACATCTTTCTTTGACTTACAGAAATGAAACGGGTGAGTACGACAGAATTTTCAGTTTTTGGGTGGATTATCCCTTTAAGGTTTGGGGTTTAGTGAAAAGAATCACTTCTGTATGAAAACCATTGCAAATATGAGATGCCTTTACTAATATAGTGTATATGTGTGTGTGAGCAGGAACCAAATAAGTAATGATTATGCTGTCCTGACATATGGAGATGGGCTCCAATTAGCAACCTGAAGCCAAAAGCTGAGGGCACGTGACTGCTTCTGTAGTTCACTTAGCAATGCCACCAACAAACGCTCATACACACTCATACCTTCTATAGTCTTTTAAAAAGTGTTTTAAAAATGCCAAATTCCCCAGCAACCACACAGACACACAAGACAGAGCATTTTTCCCCACTGTGCATTTGGCTTGATGAGTGAGTGATCAAATTATGTGATAATGACATCCTGCACTTCTCCTTTATAAAGATCATTTTCCTCTGTCTCACAGCACAGTAGCTCTGAGGACAGATTCATTTAGCAGATACAAATTCCCAATAGCCCAGGTGGAAACGGCTTCTAGACAACCCCTGAATTCAAACATGCACCGCTTCATGACTCCACTTTTAAACAACTCTGCCATTTCTGGCAATACTTTTTCTAGGTAATGTCATGTACCAAACTTACTTTCCTAATCCTGCCAGGCACATATGCCCTGATTGAACTGACTGTTGTAACAATAAAAATGATTTTTAGGATTTTTGATTGTGAATATACTGGAAAGACTGGCATTACTTATATCTTGAAATAGTTTAAAAAACAGTTTAATAAAATAGTTTAAAATGCTATAACTAAATGTAGGCATTTCAACAAATGTACAGTATTACAATGGATATTCATTTTGAGATTAGCTAAAGATTAGGATTAATGCAGATGTGAATGTGTGTGTGTGTGTGTGTGTGTATATATATATACACACACACACACACACACACACACACACACTTGTGTATATATGTGCATACGTCATTTTATTTTTTAGTAGCCAAGACTTTATGGTATATATACCTAGCTGAGAAATATACACTTTAGTTAAATTTAACATCTATCATGCGTGTTCTTGTTAAGACTGGAAACTGTTTGCGTGTGTCATGAAGACGTCAGTGGAGAATACACCCTTTCCTGAACTCTATGAAATTAGTCTGAGCACTCATTCCTCACATCCACTTATTAAAGAAAACAGTGCAAGATGACTAAACCCTCTTTCACATTCTCTTCCATGTTCACTCGCGCGTTCTCTCTCTCTCTCTCTCTCTCTCTCTCTCTCTCTCTTTTAGAGTGCACTGTGTAAAGTTTTCATCTGACAGCTAAAAGCCTGATGTCTGGTCAATTATTGATCCTATCTGAGTGTTCCTCATGCTCTGGAGAGAAAGAAACCTCTGGCCATCTCTCTCTTATCTATCTATATCGCTCCTGCCCACATCCCTCCTTTTCTTGACATTTCTCTCCATACTTCTCTTCAACCTGGTTTTTCTTTTTCTCCCTGTCTCATTCACTTTTTTCCTCCCTCCCACACACATCTCCCCCCTCCATCTCTTGGTGATGTGTAAGAAAGTGCGTCACTGATGGCGGTTTATTCCCGGCATTCCCTCAGGCCTCCAGTGACTCCTCAGCTGCGCATTCATTAATGATCCATTACTGACAAACTGTCAACAAGCACTCAAACCTGCATGCACACGCACAAGAAGACAATGCTTTCATGTTCTGCCATTCCCACATAATCATACATAAACACACTCATGTGCTCAAAGCCCATCTTCAGCTTGAGAACATGAACAAGTGCATAGCTATTCACATGGGTGCTAAAATCTATTTTCTCATTTTCTTAGACATGCACCCTCGTGCAATAACATATGCATACAATTATGAAGCCCTCACACATGCACGAGTATTCATTACATTTATTAAACATGAATTGTCTGTCTACACATGACAAAAATAGTAATGTTTACAGAAAAGGAATGTAAAATACTACTGCAAAACAAGTTAATTGATTGCAATTTTCACCATGTACAATCAAAAACAATGATGTTAACAAAGACAAATTATGCAATTTTGCTGTAAAATACTATGAAAGATAAAGTCTATAATGCATACATTTTATTAATTGTTTTATTATATAATACATGTACTTATACTGTAAAATATTTTTTAAACTGTTTTTGTAAATACAAAAAAGGTCACCTGGTAATTAAGTCATTTTCCTGATGTTAGTAGGTCTGTATTTCAAGGTACAATACAGATTTAATTAATAAATGTAAATAGCTTTTATTATTATGTCAGTTATTATATACAATGTTGTGGATGCATTCAATTGATCAAAAGTAACAGTAAAGAATTTTACATTGTTTTGAATTTTACAAATAAATGATGTTCTTTTAAACTTTGTTCATCATTTTTTCATTTTCACAAAAAATATTGCTTTTCAAACACAGTTGTTTTCAACATTGACAATAAAAATACATATTTCTTGAGCACCAGCATATTAGAATGATTTCTGAAAGATCATGTGACACTGAAGACCGGAGTAATGCCTGCTGAAAATTCAGCTTTGCCATCACATGCATAAATTACATTATAATATTCAACTCGAAAACAGCTATTTTAAATTGCAATAATATTTCACAATATTACTGTTTTTACTGTATTTTTTATCAAATAAATGCATCCTTGGTGAACATATAGAGGCTTCTTTCAGAAGAATTAAAAGCATTGTGCATCATCACCATATTTTTTTTCTGTGGAATTTTTGGCAACCACCAAATGCCGCCAGTTTTACCATATGCTTATTAATGATATTTTGTTACATTGTATCAACACAGCAGCCAAAATGTGTGGTCTTTATTACTTACTGTTATCCTTCTTTTCCAGGTGGTAGGTGTCATTTGAGTCCCCTGCCCCGTGCAGGCTAATAGACCAGCCCCCTGCTGACCTCATCAGGCCCTTTAACCTCTGTTTCTAAAAAGCAAATCGACAAGCTGCCAGCTCCCATTTAATGGCCAGCACTAATATTTACATAATTTCATTTAGCCAAACCCATCCCTCTCACACCTCACAGTTCATTACCTACAAGAAACCAGCCCTGAATTAAACGTAGGACACAAAAAAGAAGATTTTAAATATGAAAAGCTCACAGTGTCGCTGACTCACCATGCTTACAGTAAGAGAAGGTCTTTTTAACCCACAGAACCGTCAATTATTTAACATCTTTTATAATCATTCTCTGTACGTGGCGTTTAATGTATATGCATGCATTACTACTGTTACATCAGAAGAGAAGCTCTGTGACAGATTACGTAATGCATGTAAAATGGTCTTTCTAAAGGAGGTTGCAGGTTTGATTGTTTGGTAATTGTTGCATAATCACAAGAAAAACAAGCGCACACAAGGAGAGACTGTGTTTTATGGTAATAAATATCACAATGTGCGAAACTTTATAAATCATAATCCATAAATAAAGGATTTTCTCAATCCTTTAGCACATGACCTCATCAGAGGAAGTGGAAAGAGCACCGTTTACATAAATTATTCTGATCACAATATGAGACAATAAGCTCTAATGCAGGGATCCCAGCAGAAACAAGAATTTAAATTGTGAAATTCTGAAGTAGAACTCATGCTAATGACAGATTTTTCATTGTGATGTAGCGTCTGGACCACTCAAACACACAATATATATTTTGTTAGCTAGATTTAACAAATACTCTGTAACACCTCAGGAAGCTGAACAGGCCCCTGGTTCCATAGCAATGCTGACACCAGATACTTTTACGACTTTGTGGAATGTGAGCAGAGACTCTCAGCTGCATTTTCCAGAAGCAAGAGGCACAAAGGCAGTGTAGAAATTGACTTTTCTACTAATTAATTCATAGGAAAACCTTTCTTTGAATGAACACACATGATCCTTCAGGTCATTGGGTATATTATTGTCATCGTGTATTTGGTCTTTGAAATTGTATACTGTTATGCAGGCTTATAATCGAAACACACTCCTGTAAGCTTACATATATATAACTCTACCATGTGTAGTACCTATGAATTTGTATTCGGATGATCTAATTGAGAGTGTATATTGTATGTTTACACCTACGCAACATATTAGTGTTCTAAGAGTCTTTAATAATTTTTATACAAGCTTCATATGCAAATTACCATGCTTTCAAACAAAGGGCCATAAAAATGTCCCAGTATCTCAGAACAAGCCCATCTTGAGAGGCGTGAATCTTTGCAGGCTTTAAAGGCCACACTTCATGTGACCCGCCCTAGT
>NW_015505493.1:213372-222716 GCF_001515645.1 Sinocyclocheilus grahami
TGTGTGTGTGTGTGTGTGTATGTGTATGTTAGACCAGTTTATGTGTTTATGTAGTCTGTTAGACTAGTTTAAGTGTTTGTGTAGTTAATAAAACCTTACTTGTATCACACTTGACGTGGTTCATTGTTTGCTTATAACTGGAGTCACTTAATCATGCAGATTTATGCTACAAGCTTTTGTAGAATTGTACAGTAAGAAAGTTATTTCCCTTAACCAGGAAATTAACGTTCTTAGAATTGACAAGACAGTTGACCCTGAGAGGTCAGCTAAATATCTACAGCGGA
The DNA here is from genome assembly GCF_001515645.1 of Sinocyclocheilus grahami. Classification (NCBI taxonomy): domain Eukaryota; kingdom Metazoa; phylum Chordata; class Actinopteri; order Cypriniformes; family Cyprinidae; genus Sinocyclocheilus; species Sinocyclocheilus grahami. The sequence goes on from NW_015505493.1 coordinate 213,657, forward strand.
TCTAAAATATTCATAATTAATTATAACTAGTTATGGTTAATTATTCATATTTCCCATGAGCTGAGTCACTACAGTGAACATATTCATTCATCTTCCTTATGGTACAGCTCCAAGACATTAAGGAATTATGCAGTTTCATGTCTTGAGATGTGCTTTTATAATGTTATAAAACATGACGCTCATGCGAGACGCTGAGAAGTGGTTGTAAAACAATTAAAGGGATAGTTCACCCAAAAATGAAAATTCTGTCATTAATTACTCACCCTCATGTCGTTCCAAGCCCATAAGACCTTCGTTCATCTTCAGAACAAAAATTAAGATATTTTTGATGAAACCCTGCACAGACAGCAAAGCAACTGACACGTTAAAGGCTCAGAAAGGTAATAAGGGCATCGTTAAAATAGTCCATTTGACATCAATGGTTCAACCTTAATTTTATGAAGCTACAAGAATACTTTTTGTGCACAAAGAAAACAAAAATAACTTTATTCAACAATTTCTTCTCTTCTTAATGACATAATTTTCATTTTTGGGTGAACTGACCCTTTAAAAATGAGCACAGTGGAATGGAAGTTCAGTCTTAATTCACATTTCGCCATTTCTGGGTCAAAACGCTCGATCAGATTCCAATAGCAAACAACAAATGGTGCTAATAAACACTTACAGAAGATTATTGGAGTACATTTTACAAAAAAAATACTCTTTCAGGCATTCTGCTTCAAATTTTTATTTTTAATTCAGTTACTTGCCGTTTCCCTGTAATTATTTGTGAAATTCACTAGCAGTTTCTTTCAAATTTGAAAGAAATTTGTTTCAAAGTTAATCTACACCAATTTATTTTTTGTTATAATGCTAAAAAAAACATGAAAGTGATTCTACTATCTAAATCATTAAAGAACCGGTCTTTGGGACAGGGGAAGTTGTGGCCTAATGGTTAGAGAGTCGGACTCATAACCCAAAGGTTGTGGGTTTGAGTCTCATACCGGCAGGGATTGTAGGTGGGGGGAGTGAATGTACAGCGCTCTCTCCCACCTTCAATACCATGACAAGGTGCCCTTGAGCAAGGCACCGAATCCCCAACTGCTCCCCGGGCGCCGCAGCATAAATGGCTGCCCACTGCTCCGGGTGTGTGTTCACGGTTTGTGTGTGTTCACTGCTGTGTGTGTGCACTTTGGATGGGTAAATGCAGACATGAAAGTGATTCTACTATCTAAATCATTAAAGAACCGGTCTTTGGGACAGGACTTAACATACGGATACATAGCGCAGCAAAATTGAAATACTTTAAAAGTTTTGTAATTTATAACTTGACACAAGTGAGTTTCTAAAAACCAGACAGTCAAAGTTGTCTGTCTATCACATGTTTACATAGAGATGAGATTGAAAAGCAGTGCAGAGAAATGATAAAATCTCTTTCTGTCTGAACCGGCCCTTAGAGGGAGGTTGTGTAACCATAGCACTCACACTTCACTCACTCACTTAACATACGGATACATAGTGCAGCAAAATTGAAATACTTTAAAAGTTTTGTAATTTATAACTTGACACAAGTGAGTCTCTAAAAACCAGACAGTCAAAGTTGTCTGTCTATCACATGTTTACATAGAGATGAGATTGAAAAGCAGTGCAGAGGAATGATAAAATCTCTTTCTGTCTGAACCGGCCCTTAGAGGGAGGTTGTGTAACCATAGCAATCTCTCCTTGAGTTCTCAAGCTACCATTAGTCACTGGCAATCAATGAGCTGTGACCTAATCTTAAGTGTGTGTGTGTGTGTGTGTGTATGTGTGTGTGTGTGTGTGTGTTTGTGTGAAAGACAGTAGTGCTGGTTCTTTTCTGACATACACTTTAGCACTTTTTAGCCTGTAAATTTCTGTCCATCTCACTCAATCATTGCAGTTTTCTTGAACACAAACATAAACTCCAATCTCATATTCTCACAAATATTCTCCTTCCTAAAGTGAGCTCTGTTCTGTGTGATGTAACCCGTCTCTTCGTACAGATCCATAACCGCAGCCTACTGTCAAATGAATAAATAAATACCGTCCTCTCAAAACAAAGCATAAATATTCATTCATTGATGCAGCTTACATAAGACTCTCTAAGCCACCTGACACTCATAGACGCGTGTGTGCTATGACGAGAGACGTTTGATGTCTTTGAGGTTCGCTCTCTCTCTCTCTCAAGTGAGTCATAGAGATATTCTGCCACAGGGCTCACTAAGGGACGACAGGTGGCCTTAAGCAGTCTCTCTCTCCATCAGTCCAGATGTCCTCCTGTTCACCATTTTGTCATCCCTCTCTTTGTTCTTTCTGTCCATTTTTTGTGTCAGTGTCTCTATCCGTCTGTAGTTTCAGTCATCCTAATATTTCCAAATGTTCACAGGTCAGTTACTCTAAAAGCTTCGGTGCACCCGCAACCTTGACTGTCACATTTAATACAAACAATTTTCTGACATGATCATCATTTACTGACTGTAATTCTGAAGAGATTTTTTCTCGTACTCTATGTATTTGTCCAGTGGGTTTTATTTAACTATAGTGCACCTGGAATCAGATATAACATAAAATGCAATTCATCATAAGGGCAATATCTTATTCTCCTTGTGCTTTTTCAAGGACAGGACATGTGAAAGCATTTTATTAATCCAAAAGATATATTTCAGAGAAAATACAAACCAAAGGTTTAAGGCAGTTCAACTTTAATGGTATTTTCTTTCATCTTTCCAACTTTTTAAATTGACTCGTTCTGAGACTGAAATTAAAAAGTTCTTGACTGTGAGTTTCAATTCTAATAACGTTTTAGATTAAACAGTTCCTGAACAATAAAAGCTTCAAGAACAAACGAAGATTTCCTGAACTCCTGACATTGAGAAATGCATTGCAGAGTGCTGTTTGAAATTGCAGACGGATTCTAAATGATGCTTTTGCTCTTGAGTGCATGACACTGGTGAAAGGTCATTACAGTATTTTATTCTTGTTTGGATTTAGAGGTGTATGGTCCCTTCAAGGCAGCAGAAAGAGGTGAGGCAGAAGGCTTATCGCAGGAAGTGCTAAATCATCTTGTGGACAGAAACGGCTCTGCTGGATTTACAGAGAGTCAAATATTTACACAAGGTATGCTCTGACCCTCTGTCTCCACTTATTTTATTGCCTTTTTTAAACTTTCTTCAATATTTATTTATTTTTTTGGGGGGGAGCTGAAATGTTTTATATCCTTCCTGTGAAGCATTATAAACTGTTTTATTACATATTTTAGAGGAAGCCAAAATATTTATCCAAGACTGTAGATAAGAGATATTCGAGGGGATGTCCAAGCTGAAAAATATATGACAATTTTAGGACAGTTTCCATTCAGAAAGACATTTACATTATCATCTTTCTTTTGTCACCACTTCTTTTTCCTCTTCTCATCCCTGCCTGTTTGTCTATGAATGGCGTAAACATGACAGGGAATAGAACAAGTTCCAGAGAGAAGGGAAAATAAGAAATGAAGGTAATGGTGAGGAGAAGGAGTGCAAGAGATAAAAAGGGAGAGAAAAAAATAGAAGAGACATGGAGAAACTATCAGGAGCCTCAGGCAGAAGAGCTCACGTCAGCAGTGTAGATACAGTCAAATCTAAAAATGTTCTTCATTCACATGGAAGAGCTGATGGACGTCACTTTCTATTCCATAATACCATAAATAACTCCAGTCAATGTAACCAGCACAAGGAGGAAATGTACATCATACTTTATTTATTTTACTTATTTACTTTTATTTATGTGTATGTCTATGTATGTCTATGTGTGTGTGTATATATATATAGAGAGAGAGAGAGAGAGAGTAAATATTTGGGGGTGATCGGTCCCTTTCAGTAACATTTCTTTATTAATGTTCATTGTTGTGTAGCTTGGAATGTCATTTGTGAGCCTAATGTAGAAAAGGCAGGTAATGTCACAGCCTGCTCTCGTGTCTAACAATTTACGCTTGGCAGGCCAGAATCTGCTTCTATGAATAATGAAACAGTGTGTTTGCATGTGTTTACATACAGTGCTGGAGATTGTGAATGTACAAGTATGGAAAAAGACTAGTTATTCTGTGAATTCTGAAGCGTTGAGGCTAACAATACTCATTTTGCCTAAAGACAACCTGTACAAAATGCTCTCATCTTTCTTCTGTCCTTCATGTTTTTCCTCCTTCATTACTCTCTGTCTCATTTCCAGTTGGTGTTTATCAATTTCCAATTCTAAAGACCCTCACGCTTTTTTGTTAAACTAATATTTGTCATTCTACCAATGTGTATGCACACACCCACACACATCTGGAGGCTTATTATACAGACTCAAATTTCCTCTTCTGCGCTGCATGTTGTTCTAATAGTTACACAAAGATCTCTTGAAGTAAACTGTTGACAGCTATTAGTCTTGTTTATGTGGGAAACGCATATTGTGTATCCCAAAAGGACAGGTTATACGCACTATGTTCATTTATTCATTCACTCACTCACTTAGTCTAATGTAATGCAAGTTTTGTACTCCTATAATTCCTCAATAATTCATATGCTATTTCCTCAAAAATGTAGTCTATAATTCTATTTTTATAGTTCTTTCAAACAGAGTTTCTGTGCCGTTCTCTTACCATGGTTATCTTTCAGTTTTGATCTTTTGTAAGGCTTTTAAGTTCAGAAATCGCAGTTATCCTAAAAATGGCAGCTTCATTTTTTTGGGTCTCTCTCTTCTCTGTGAATGCTGGAAGCCTCCTGTAGTTGGGAGGCACTGTGGTGCCATTAGTAATCTACAGCTGAGGTCTGGAAATAAAGAAAAAGACACAGACAGAGAGAGAAGTCAGAGAGACAGACCAAGACTAGAAATGAAAAGATTATGAAAAGACTCCGCTATTTTTGCTTTTCACCTTGAATGTCTGTATGTGTGGCTAAGACTGTCAGATTACAAAGGATGCTAGCTGTGAAAAAAAGTGAAATGGAAGTCTGCCTCATAGAAATCTCTCCATACAAAAGGATGCAAGCTTGCCTTTAAAAAAAAAAAGAAAAAAACCCCGCCATGCTGTTTTTTTTATCTGGTCATTGTAAATTTATCTCACACATACACTGCCGTTCAAAAGTTTGGGATCAGTAAGATTCTTCTGATCATCGAGGCTGCATTTATTTGACCAAAAATACAAAAAATATGTATTGTGAAATATTGTTACCGTTTAAAATAACGGTCTTTTATTTTATTATACTGTAAAATAAAATGTATTTATGTGACGCAAAGCTGAATTTTCAGCAACATTACGCTTTCAAAAAAATTAAAATAAAAAATTACCTACCCCAAACACGGTAGTGTATATTATTACAAAAGATTTCTTTTTTTAAATAAATGCTTTTATTCCTCAAAGAATCCTAAAAAGTATAAAATACTTTTAAACACAAAAATACCAAAAACACACACGCACAAAAAATATTAAGCTTCAAAAACTGTTTGCAATATTGCTAATAAATCAGCATATTAGAATGATTTCTGAAAGATCATGTGACACTGAAGACTGGAGTAATGATGCTGGAAAATTCAGCTTTGCATCACAGGAATAAATTATGATTTAAAGTATATTAAAATAGTAAACCATTATTTTAAATTGCAATAATATGTCATAATATTACTGTTTTTTTCCAGTTTTTTTTAATCAAATGAAAACAACTTTGATGAGCATAAAAGACTTCTTTAAAAAAGATCCAAAATCTTTCTGATCCCAAACGGTAGATTACTTGTGATTTAAAATCTCACAATTATGATTTTCTTTCTTGTAATTGTGACTTTACAACTCAGAATGTGGCTTTAAAATCTCGCAATGTGACTTTACCTCTGTTGTGATTTTATATCTCACAACGTGATTTTATGTCAAAATATGACAAATCTCGCAATCGCAAATTTACATCTTCCATTTGTGAAAAATAGGAATCTTAAAATTGTGACAGTTTCACAAAGAGACTTTAGAACTTGCAACATGACTATTTGTTATTTGAAACTTATTTGAAAATTGTACATATTTTTACTCTTCCGTAACTTTTGAATGGCTGTCAATAGAGAAAGTTGCCCCATAATTTCGTAGTAATGGCATCTACCAGCAGGGTCTAACTAGACCATGTTAAGCAGCCAAACTCTGACCCCTTGGTTCCTGCATGCTTGAAAACAGACCATCCTGATAAGGGATGACCTGGCTTAGAAGATTTTTTTTTTTACCTGTGAAAAATGCCATGCATTCCCCAAATAAATGTTTACAACAATTGACTTTGATATCCCTTGCATCCACGCACACACATACACACTCCAGCCCAACACAAACACATCCAGATATATTCATAATATTCTGATTTGTCTGAATTAAGCCGTGTCATCTGTGCTTCTGGAAAACTTGCATAATCTAATTTGCATGACAGTGATAGTCAGTGTGTGTATGTGTGTGAGAGAGTGAGTGAGAGAAAGCGGGTTCCTTATCTCAGTATGGACAGAGATTTATTCAAGGCTTTAAAATGAGACACAGACTAACACAGACTTTTGCTGTAATCCTCTCTAATGAGAGTACGAATCTTCTCCCTCATCCAAATGCTTCAATGACAGCTGAAGGAAGAGCTGTAAATGGATAAAAACTGAATGGATTTTTTATTTCAGCTAAAGTCTCTTTGACTCATCCCAAGGAATCATAGACAGTGAAAAAGAATCAAACATCATAATCATAAGAAAAATCATATTATACATCAGTCAGTTCCTGCCCTCCTTTTTGATTGGTCAAGATCCAATTGTGATCAATATGTATACATGCACATCAAGCTTTTTTCTTTTCTTTTTTGTGTGCTGTTGATCCTTAACTTGTTTTTACATTATGGATTTCACAAAGACAAAAAAAGAAAGACGGGAATAATAGTTTAACTGAAATCAAACTTAAAATTGCCGTTAACACAGACGTGTTTTGTAAAAAAAAAAAAAAAAAAAGCTAGAGGCATATATCTTAAAAGTTTAACCTTATTTTAACTTTTAATTAATGCTGAGAAATGCAAAAAAAATTTTAATAAATGCTGCAGAAGACACAGGGCATGAGTGCAATCACCAAACATTTAGTGCATTTTTTACATAGAAAGACAATGGAAAAGTCCTCAGTAGAATGCAAAAACACATTCTGTGTGAACGAACCCTTTTTGTTTGTATCAGTTTCATTTCATTTGAACAGAATGTACAGTTTTGACTGAACTGTTCCTTAAACTTCTTGTTTTTTATAAAAGCAATAGCACACCACTGGGTTGTTATTCTGAATATCAAATTCCAAATGAAAGATACTGTTTAACAGTGTGTTGACATTGATTTGGTTACATTTATCAGCATGTGTAAATGTGTGTTTTGTCGACAGTGAGTCTCATTGGGCCCCTGATATGGGTTATGACTCAGGCGCTGGTCAGTTCTGTCACTGGAGAGCCATCATTCACAACACTGAACTGCTTAGACCTCGCCATCTGGAACCTGTTAAAACACACTCCACCTTTCTCTTCCCATCGGTCGACCACTTCACCTCTCTCCAACCCCTTTCATTTCTCTCTTTTACGCCGTCCCATGTTGTCTTTCCATGTCCGTCTGCTGTTTGCCTTTCAGCCTGTCTGTCTCTCATTCTGTGTTTCAGCAGGACCACATGTATAAACATTCTCCAGTGTCCATTATGCAAACGAAATGGCCTGAAAATGCCTGCAAGAAAGGAATAATGGAAATGCGTGCAGAGTTGGAGAAAAAACATCCAGCGTTGACAAAAAAGGCACTGTGCATGTGAAAGTTTAATAACGTAATAACTCGATTGTCTAATCAGATATACTGTGTAAATTAACTTTTACTATGAAAAACTGACATTTAGCCATAACCTGCATTTACAGGGACATTGCACACGATGAATCAAATAAGCATTCACCGCCTAACTGAACTTATCTGCATATTTTCCTTGAGTGAAAACACAAACCAACCATTAAATATCCATTAAAGCAACCCCACAGAGCCAGACTGGTTGTAACTGGTTAGTTTACCCTAAATTAGCACTATTGTGAGACCATAAATCTGATATTACAGGATGAATGGCTAACATTACATTGCAAATGTTAAAGTTTAGTATTGGAAACTGCAGTATGAAGTAATAAATTGCTTCTGAGAGCTTCAGTGTAACTGTGTTCTGTGAAGTCTTATGGTGAAATACTTAATAAAAGCAGTAAGTGCTGAGCACCCTTACGAAAATTAACCATGTTTTTACTATAGTAAAACTGTAGTAACCATGACTGTAGTAACCATGGTTTTTTTGGTGCATAGCATGGTTTTAAAAACCATGTTTTTTTGGTGCATACTGTGGTTTTGATACCATAGTTCTACTATAGTAATATTGCAGTAATAGTACTAGAGTAAAACTGTAGTAACCATGACTGTAGTAACCACAGTTTTACTAAAGTAGGTTATTACATTTAACAAAAGTTGTGCAATAAACTTCTATAAAAATAAAAAACAGAATAACAAGTTACTATTCTATGATACAGAATTTATTAAAGCACTTACATTATATTTGAAAGAGTATATAAACCATAACATGTATAAGAACATGTTTACCTGTGACATAAAATGATTCCCAACAATCAACTACAATTTTTCAAAAAAATATTGGAGATAAAGTACTGCAGTGCAGTGGTAAAAAAAATCACTAATTGTTTTCATTCGATAATGTATGTATAAAAAGAGCACCAAGTAACTTGCTCCACTGTAAAAATGTTTTATCTCTAAAGAAATTAACAGTACATTTATACAATTATTTATTTTAATTACATTAAAATAAATTTTTCAAAAAAATATTGGAGATAAAGTACTGCAGTGCAGTGGTAAAAAAAATCACTAATTGTTTTCATTCGATAATGTATGTATAAAAAGAGCACCAAGTAACTTGCTCCACTGTAAAAATGTTTTATCTCTAAAGAAATTAACAGTACATTTATACAATTATTTATTTTAATTACATTAAAATATATATATATATATATATATATATATATATATATATATATATAT
>NW_015505493.1:223815-244728 GCF_001515645.1 Sinocyclocheilus grahami
ACTGCATGTTGTGTTCACTTGTGTTATCTTTGACTAATATTTAAATTTGTTTGATGATCTGAAACATTAAACTGTGACAAACATGTAAAAAAATAAGAAATCAGGAAGGGGGCCCACACTTTTTCACACCACTGTATATATATATATATATATATATATATATATATATGTACACTACATTTACATGTTGTTTGTTTGGTCAGCAAAGCAATTAAACATGGCTTAGTAGTGCACATTTAAATACACCGCGTCATACGGCCTACATCCCTAAAATGTTTCAAACACATCTTACACATGAGCAAAAGCAGATTTGTGTATTCTATACTGTTCATCATAACAGATCCCACTGACAATCTTAATTTAAAAAAATTACTTAACATTTGAAAAAAAATGAGGTTCCATTCATTTAAAAGGTCTTAAACATAACACAAAATGTATTTACAAGAAATAAACAGAAGTACTTTTAAGAATGTTTGAGGGGAGACACTGGTCTTTTCATGCACCTGTCAAGTTTGAGATTTTGGGCTTTTTGTTTTTTCATAAAGTGTTTTTTCAGACTAGTGGAAAGGAAACATCCAGAAGACACTGTTAAGTGTTTCTTTTATAGCACTTTATCTATTTGTGTCAAAAGATTTAAATTACAATGCATATTTTTAAAGGCCGTTTTCTTAAAATTAGTTCCTCTTCAGGAACTCGAGCTGCGTCGAGAACGCTAGGGGAACGCCTTCAGTGACCCACGCTCTGAATCACATGTGAAATCATCGGGGAGAGGGCGCGACGTTCCGCCTGTCTTTCTCTGAGGAGATTGATACGGAGGGCGTCAAGGAGCTCGCCAGTTGCACAAACATCAGTTACACAAGCAAACAATATTATGCCTTATATTATAATGAGCAGCATTAATAAGGAGCGGAGCTCGCGCAGTCGGGGTGGATTGTGTTTTTTTTCCCCCGCTTTTAAACGCTCCGCTCTCTCCGGGCACGCTCCGAGGAGTGTGTCCGTGCCTGTGATCTTGCGATTGCGGTCCCACTGCTGCTGAGGCACGGCGGCGACTGAGAACGCGGAGATCGCTCATGATCTAGCAGACGGGTTGGAGATGGCTCTTCCTATCTCCACCCGTGTTCGCTAGATTTAGAGCTTGTTTGTTTGTCAAGGAGATTGATGTTGATCATGTGACTGAATGGCTTGCGCGCAGCGCATATATTACATCATTTCGGCTTTTGATGTGAATCTTACTACACTAGACCGTATTTACTCATCTGGTTGTTTGATTGCATTTAATTCTGAGGAATAAAATGATGTATTTGTCTGACTATGAGAAGTTATATAATATAAATTTGATATAAATTTCTCGAGGGAGAGCACGCGTTAACCTCTCTTCCTTTGAGGAGGTTGAGGCGGTTTGCAGGGGCTGCTGGGCGGAGCAGTCCCAACCCACCGTGTTCCAGCCCCTCATTCTGGGGGAGACGTTTTTTTTCTCCTACACTGAGCCATAAATCTCCACTTCAGTAGCACTTACACACACCGAACTTTACATTTATATACCTGTCTGTATCCTGAAAGTTTTTACAAAGGGATTTGTTCATATATAATTTGCTTCATTATATACAACATTTTATTCCCCCCAAAATGGTAAAAATATAGTGTTTTCTGTCCGTTCTAAGCATTTTCTGAATTATGGAGTGACAAAAATGAGAGACCCAAAATTCCCTCTGTAAAAATCCTTGACTCTAATATGTCAAAAAAATAAACAAGAATTTTGAAACTGACATCACCCAGTGTTTAGATTTTTGTACTAGAAATGTATGCAAATTAGCGCATATTTCATTTAATAATGACTCATTTGCATATTTAAATCTAACATTTTAGAAAACTTGTAATACAAATTTTTTTTGCAATTATCAATGTAATCAAACAGCTGGGTAAATAAGGCCATAACTATTAGTTATTTTGTTTTACCCAATTCACTTGCGGTGTCTTGCCTTAAAATGATATTCACTCACAATAGATGAAGACTGCAGTCAAATTCAAATCAGTGGCCTAAAGCAAGCTGTTTTATTCTACATGGAGTCACCTCATATGGGCAGATGAATGCCTGCTGAGTATTTTGCCCTTGTTCTCTGTAAATGCCCCTGTTTTCAAAAATGTGTGCATGATGCTGCATCCATTCCAGCAGTTTGTCAGCATGAAGTTCATCGAAGAATGTCAAATCGGCCAGTAGGTTACAGACCAGGTTTGGCTGCACAGTTGTGTATTATTGACCCCATATGGACTCACGACCTAAGAAAGAGAAGAATATACCATATTAATACACAGCAATTAATTACTTGCATGGCTACTTGCCTTGTAACAAGTAATAAATAATGTCCATTCAGATGGTGTTATCACAAAATAAACCCTAACAGGGTGATCAGGACCCTAAAGCAAAGTATAAAGAATGTACATTATATAACCGGCTAAATTTGTTATCTAGGATGTACATTCTTTATACTTGGATATGTGTGAAACTAGTAAATTATTTTTCGATCTTTTATGTTAACCCTTGCAAGTGTCTAAATAAAGAATAATCCTTTACTTAGACACTTGCTGGGGTTAATATAAAAGAAAAATTATTTACTAGTCTCACACATACCAATACATAATTTAATTAAACAGAAAATGGGTTGAACTCATGGGAAAGAGATGGAGAAAGAACTGCATTGAGACAATTGGGACCAAAAAACATATAGCTCTAGACACTCTCTGAGTTCAATCTGTAAGGGATAATTCACCCCAAAATGATAATTTTGTCAGTCTTGCTCGTGCTCGTCCATATAATGGCAGTAAACAGTGATCTGCTTCAAGCTTTAAGAAAAAGTAACACATAATGATCCGATATGACTTGTGCTGTGTATATCAAGTTTTCTGGCAACATACTTGTGTCTTTATCAGTCTTTTCCATGACATGGGATTTAATCATTTTCAAGCTCTGAACATGACAGCAGATCTGTAAAGAGCACTCAAGTACCTGCGCAAAGACTACTTTTTCAAATTACACTTGAGTGAGCGAGAATATTTTAATATAAAAATACAGTTACTAAAAAATAATTCCTTTTTTGCCTCCTAAGAGGGAGGAGCTAAGTTGCAAGGAAAGGAAACAAGAATGCACAAATAATAAGAAACTGAGACGCACCCAGACAGATAAAGAAGCTTAGGCTTTTCTCACCCAAGGCTACCATATTTTCTTCAGAAGGCTTGGAATATAATGCATGAGTCATATGGACTAACTGTATGATGATTTGTCATACCTTTTAAAGCTTGAAAATTATGGGTTTTATTGAATGCCATTACATGGAAAGAACAAACTGGAATATTCTTCCAAAATCCACCTTTTGTGTTCCATGGAAAACAAGCAAGTAATATAGGTTTGAAACAATATGTGAGTAAAGATGACAGAATTATCATCTATAGACATTTATCCATATTTAATTTAGTAAGTTACACTGAAATTTGTTTGACCAAAGTGAATTGTTTTATAAATGTACTTATCTCCAATGCGCTTGACTTTTCAGCAGAACTCACTTTTCTTCAGGTTCTATCATTCTTTTTTTTCCTATGGGTATAGTTTGGACAGGTCCTTATGGTAGGCTGCAAAAAAAATATTTTAGAAACAAAAATGTGAGATATACCATATATTCATTATATATTTATTAATGGCCATTGACTTAACTGATTTCTGCTCCATGGCCCTTTACTTGTTTAAATTGCACAGGAAAGAAAGATTCTAGGCTAGTACAAATGCTGTATAACATAGAATTCAATATGAATCTGTAATTAAATAAATGACTCTTTTGAGCCGGTTCTATTTATAAAGCAATACTGTATGTCCCGTGAAGCCATGCACTTTACAGTTAAACCACAGCTTCACAGGCTTTGCTTTTATAAAACGGGTATTCCATAAAAATAAAAAAAATATATATATAATTCTTCAGCAAAACAATGTAACAAAATGGTTGCCAAGCAACGCAGCAACACGCAGCGCGGTAATACTAATGACAAATGACTGGGTGTTTTCACACTTGAGTCTTTTTTTAAAAAACCGAACCCAGACTCTTTAAGTGGACCAAGAGGTGGACCAAGTGAAAAAGGACCCAGTTTTCTTTGTGTTCACACTATCGCAGTTCCTGAAAGTAGACTCGGATCCTTTTTTGGTCCACTTAAGCAGTAATGGTGTCTCAGACCTCTGTGTTCAGACGGTTGCTTTTTGGATCTAGTCCAGTTCAGGGTTTGAAGGCTGACATTATGGCCTCCAAAACTGGAATATATTTATCTTTTGCACAAAAATATAAGTTTCGTAAACCTTTGTAATATTTATTTTGAATTGTTTTCCTTGTTTATGTCATCGTGTTTATTTTATATCGCACAGGGTTTCTGCAAGATTTTTAAGCTCAAATTTAAGACTTTTTAAGAATGTTTTTAAGACCTGCACAGATAAAAAATTTATGCCATATGAGTGGGGTGGGGCAATGTCAATGGTAACATAAACTGTAAAATTATAACATAGACTGTAAAAAGCATGATTTACAGGGGTCAACAAAGTCATCACTCAAGGTGAAGCAGTCACTATGAACAGCTGATTTGTACAGAAACACCTAATGGCCAAACTACATCTGAATTCGCAAATGGAAAATTCAAGTGAGCCCGGGCCAATTTTTGTTCACAATGCACGTTTTTAGTGAACCGTACCTTTAGCCGAAAGCGAACTGTAACCTACTCCCGAGATGGTCTCGGTTTGGTTTGCTACTGAGGGGTCCGATCGTTTGGAGTGTTCACAAATGGGCCAAAAATCACGCGAACTGCGCTCAGACCCCTGAAAAGGACCAAGTGTGAAAACACCCTAAGAGTGAGGGAGGGGGATTCACATAAAGTCATCACTCAAGGTGAGGGGTCAACGTTGTTACAGACAGAGAAAGGAGACGTAACAACACGTTACTACCTCCCTACCACCTATACAAACAGATCACTTCTACAGTAAACAAGCATCACATAAGCAAATAAACAGTGGACACACAAGAAGTGAAGACACTTTTTTCCATGTGTTTATTTACAGTTTGTAAAAGTTTAAAGTCTTTTTTTTTAGTATGGGACCAATTCTCACTATTAATTGGTTGCTTATTAGCATGCATATTACTAGCATATTGGTTGTTTATTAGTACTTACAAAGCATATATTCTGCATGACCATATTCTACATCCCTAAACTTACTACCTTACTAAGCAGTAATTAGGAGTTTGTGGCAAAAATCGTAGTTAATAGTTAATTAAAAGCGAGAATTGGACCTTAAAATAAAGTGACCCTTTTTTCCAGTAAAAATATCAAAACATCCTTAATCCAAAATAAATGATTAAAGGGATAGTTCACCCAAAAATTAAAATTTGGAAAATTCTGTCGTTAATTACTCACCCTCATTTCGTTCCAAACCCGTAAGACCTCCATTCATCTTCGGAACACAAATTAAGATATTTTTGATGCATTCTGAGAGCTCTCTGACCCTCTCATAGACAGCAAGGGTACTACCACATCAATGTACAGAAAAGTTGCAAGGAGATCGGTAAAATAATCCATGTGACATCAGGGGTTCAACCGTAATATTACGAAGCTACGAGAACACTTTTTGTGTGCAAAAGAAATATCTACTTCGTAATATTACGGTTGAACCCCTGATGTCACATGGATTATTTTACCGATCTCCTTGCAACTTTTCTGTACATTGATGTGGTAGTACCCTTGCTGTCTATGAGAGGGTCAGAGAGCTCTCAGAATGCATCAAAAATATCTTAATTTATGTTCCGAAGATGAACGGTCTTACAGGTTTGGAACAACATGAGGGTGAGTATTTAATGACAGAATTTTCATTTTTGGGTGAACTAACCCTTTAAAATGCCAATTTGTCTTACTTTAAAATTACTACTTAAGTACTTTTAATTTACATTTTAATTTCTGTTTTATTTTAAATGATTTTCATTAAATACATTTTAATTACTTAAAATAATAAAAATAAAAATAAAATGAATGATGAATTACATCACATTATAAAGGTTTAGATTTTAAATGTTTGTCAATTAAATAACAATTAAATCAAATTTAAGATATTATCTGAAAATATATCTTTATTTTATGCAGTTTCTGAAGTAAATGTATCTACTGTAGCTTAGGGATGTTTAGATATTTAACCCTTTATAATGCACTATAAAAGTAGTTTTAATTGATTAATTATGCCTTAATGCACCTTATAATGTATTGGATTTAATAAATAATTGTTAGTTCTAAAACTGATCTATTCAGTAAAACTGTAAAACCTAGTTTATTGTTACACTTTAGTATAACGCATTAAAGCATGACAAACACACTTTCAAATGTTAAAATGCATTTTAATTTTGGTTACAATTATTCATGAAAAGATATACATGTAATGCATTAAAATGTACATTATAAATATCTTTGTAATACATTATACATAAATGCTTTAAGTAAAGTTTTACCGATATTTTTACTGAAAAGCAGAACCAAAATATGGCCACACTTTAGTTTGGGGACCAATTGTCACTACTAAATAACTATTGAGTTTGACTTTTTCCTCAATAAACTCCCAATTTTCTGCTTATTAAAAGTTAGTAAGGTAGTTTTTAAAGGAACACGCCACTATTTTTGAAAATAGGCTCATTTTCCAACTCCCCTAGTGTTAAACAGTTGAGTTTTACCGTTTTCGAATCCATTCAGCCGATCTCCGGGTCTGGCGGTAGCACTTTTAGCTGCAGCTTAGCATAGATCATTGAATCTGATTAGACCGTTAGCATCTCGCTCAAAAATGACCAAAGAATTTCGATATTCCCTAGCTGGGGACTATTTTCAGGCACTGTGTAATATCATTGCGCCTGCTGCACCCATGGTACGGCAGCAAATTTCCTTGATTATTACGCCGGAATGAGAGTATAGTTATAGTCATATCTGCCTAGAAAATCGCAACTTTTTATTTTCCGTCGGTCTTAGTACACGATGTAACTACAGATGAGTCAAGTTTTAAATAGGAAAAATATAGAAACTCTTTGGTCATTTTTGAGCGAGATGCTAACGGTCTAATCAGATTCAATGATCTATGCTAAGCTGCAGCTAAATGTGCTACTGCCAGACCCGGAGATCGGCTGAATGGATTCGAAAACGGTAAAACTCAACAGTTTAACACTAGGGGAGTTGGAAAATTAGCCTATTTTCAAAAATAGTGGCGTGTTCTTTTAAGATTGAGGTAGGATTAAAGGGATCTAAAATATGGTCATGCAGAATAAAGCGTTAATATGTGCTTTATAAGTAAACAGCCAATATGCTAGTAATATGCATGCTAATAAGCAACTAGGTAATAGTTTGAATTGGTCCCTAAACTAAAGTGTTACCCAAAATACTTACTTAAAATATACTTAAAATATACTGTTGAGAGGATGTGTGAGTGTGAATCTTGTGTGTATCCTTGTGTTAGTTCATATGTCATCATTGTTTGCTCAAAGATTTCCAGTATCTGCTTGTTCCAGAGGAATACTGTCAAGCTGACACCTCTGTTAAAGTGTTTAGTATCAGTGTGAGTGAGATACGGAGAGAGTGAGTGTTGTGTATGTATGATTCTGTGCTGACAGATTTGCACACTGGTCATTCACCAACTGAGGTAAACACCCCATTAATCTTGGGTTGTCAGGGTAATGACCCCCGTGACCTCTCTAGGCTGTTGCCGAGTTGTCCCACATGGGTGTAATTGAACATAAGCCTGCTTCTACAGGATGAGAGGTGAACTCTGGGTAAAATACCCATTAGCCAATTAGAACCTGAGAACATCTAGAGCAAGGCGATAAGAGTTCACTTATAAATACTATGAGCTTAATTTGAAGTAAATTGCAGAGACAAGCAGGCAATTTGTGGGTGAAACGGCCAGCATTTGTACCTGATTATAAGACACTCAAAACGATTGTCACTGGGATTTATGACCATTATGTTTGAGCTGTGTGTGTGTTTGTGCACACACTTCACATATAGTCACAGTTTTGGCTGATCTTATATGTCAATACATTTATGGACCTTCATGAATTTGTTTCAGTCTCCAAGTCTGACATGTAACTTGTGTATACAAGGAAAATGATTTATCATCTCCTTGTTTTCTTTTTGAGAAATTTGCTGAAAAATATCCCCAGAAGTTAGCTAAATCAAAATCTCCTGACAAAAAACAAAAAACAAAAACCTCCATACAGGCTTTGTCAAGCCAACATTCAAAAATGTTGCTTGTTTATAGTTTAAAAATTCTATTTAATTCTGCTTCCTTACATTCAAATTTGAATTGCAATTATGCTTTCTGTTTGCTACCCAAATTGTAATTCAGGAATTATAATTTTTTATTTAAAAGGCATTTTAAACGTAAATCTGACTGTACAGGAATGTGATCACTGTTATAGGGAAGTGTGTTGACAACTGACTGTTCTCTTGAGAAAAAGTACACTTTAGCATACTTTTAAAAATATATGTTAAAAATATGCATTAAAAGCATATACTTGTGTGATGTTTTCAGACACTTAAATGCATGTAAGTCATTACAAATATATATTATAGCTTAAATGTATATTAAATGCAATTAGCTGAAATTCAGTGCTTTTTTGATCCACCCAACTAGTACTTAATTAAATCTTTATATAAATGTAAAATTGTATTGTCTTTAAAATATGGTTAATGGTAAACTAAAATATACTTCAATGTCATTTCTATTAAACTTATATATCATGTATTTAAATATATTTGTAATTGCACATTTGTAATGAAGTTTCAGTTTGATATTTAAAACATATTAACTTTATATTGATTGTAATGTTGAGTAATGGTTTAAATCTACTGAGATCAACAGGTTTGCATTAGAGGTTTACGGTTTAGCAAATGGCATCTGTGAAATATCCTCACTAATGTAACAAAACCTAAATTTGATTATCTGTATCCTTAGTATATCCTGCATTCTATCTGGTGTAGGGAGGTCATAGTATTGGGGTTTAGCTTTGCTTTCTCCTTATGTCTCTCTTGTGTAATGATAAAACATCTCAGTGCTTGTCAGTTATAAACAATGACTTTAGCAGACTCTACAGCCCCCTCTGTCTCTGAGCCAGGACAGTGGACTGCCAGCACATTCGTAAAAACACTGTGTTTGGAATGCTGAACACGGAACAGGCTGCTTCCAAATGAATCGCAGAGCTTACGCATCTCTCTGAGGGATACGAGTATGGCCGTTAACTCAGCCTTTTCCAATCATGCTGGGCGGTTCCACCACTTCTAGATTCTTTAGAGGCTGTGGGGAATTGAGATGCTTCCATCATGAAGTGTGTCAAATGCAGTTCTGACCAGCAGGATGTGGAGTGATGGGTGTTCTAGCTCAGCTGTCATGGGATGCCGTATGACTGATGGGCCAGTCGGCCTGTCTCTGTGTTTATGCTGTCTTGACCTCTGACCCTGAAGGGGCGAGGTAAGGTTAGTTTATGGAGTATCACGATAGATGGTGACCATGAGAATCAACACTGTCAGAGATAACTGACAGACCAACTAGAAAAAAGAGAGATAAAGGGAGAATGCAAAAATAAGGATGACTTAGATAAGTGAATGAAGGCATATGTAATCTGAAATGAATAATATTGTGGGAACATAATGCAAAACAACATAATTAGAATTTTTTGGGAAAATGAATAACAGATCCATTATGCAGTTCTAAATAACAAATGGCTCAAGACAATTTCTACTACGAAAAAGCAAATAATCTTTATCCAGAATATATTATTTTGGAATATGAAACAAGTGTTTTAGTATTTATATACTATTATACTTTTTTGTACATAAGACATGTCAGGACATAATAGGACAAAATCTATAATTGAAACACCACAAATACAGAACGACAGAGAGTGTGTGTGTGTGTGTGTGTGTGTGTGTGTGTGTGTGTGTGTGTGTGTATCTACTCAAAATGTATCTAAATATATATGTAAATGTATATAAAATGTATATATATATGTATATTTAAACAGTTTTTGTAATATTTTTAAATATTTAATTTTATTGATGTTATTTTTATATGCTTTGTTATGAGTTTGATTAGTTTTTGGTTTTCTTTATATTTCTCTTAGCTTTATTTATGTTTTAGTTTTATTAATGTTAGTACTTCAAATGAATCTTTATTTAATTTAAGGTAACTTTCTTAAAATAAGTTTTTCCATCTACCTGTGTCCATCTTGCAGCTTTATTTTAATTAACAAAAACATTTTAGTTTATTTTTTTAGTTAACAACAACACTGCTAGCTCATCTTTCCGACACTATGAAACAGAAACCTCACAATATCTGGCTTAACATACAACTTTGTGTAAAGTGTTAATAACACAGATGTTAAAGAATGTGTAGCCGATTAAATAGACCACTTTCATTACTGTCATTATCCTACTTAATATGCAGTAGGTTGTTCTAAATTATAATGATTTGTTATTGAGATGTATTAACTGAAACAAAATGTTGTTGAGTATAGTGATTTGAGAAAACAAAAAGTGTCATCTGTTTTGTAAAGCTGGGCAAATACTACCAGGTAAACTCAGTATATGTGTCTATAAGTGGGATAGGGAAAGCGAAAATAAAAAAATATTTCAATTAGCTTGTGTGAGAAACTGACGCTTCTCCAGTTACCACATATTACTTCATTCATTATCAATGTTTGTTCCTCATATTTACCGATAGGGGGCAGTATGTGCCACACAATGAACTTGCTGACTAAACTGAGTCCCTTCACTGTCATCTGTCTTTTGAGATCATCCTTTAGTGAATAGTTCACAATACAGTGGCTCATCTTTCCGACACTATGAAACAGAAACCTCACAATATCTGGCTTAACATACAACTTTGTGTAAAGTGTTAATTACACAGATGTTAAAGAATGTGTAGCCGATTAAATAGACTTTCATTACTGTCATTATCCTACTTAATATGCAGTAGGTTGTTCTAAATTATAATGATTTGTTATTAAGATGTATTAACTGAAACAAAATGTTGTTGAGTATAGTGATTTGAGAAAACAAAAAGTGTCATCTGTTTTGTAAAGCTGGGCAAATACTACCAGGTAAACTCAGTATATGTGTCTATAAGTGGGATAGGGAAAGCGAAAATAAAAAAATATTTCAATTAGCTTGTGTGAGAAACTGACGCTTCTCCAGTTACCACATATTACTTCATTCATTATCAATGTTTGTTCCTCATATTTACCGATAGGGGGCAGTATGTGCCACACAATGAACTTGCTGACTAAACTGAGTCCCTTCACTGTCATCTGTCTTTTGAGATCATCCTTTAGTGAATAGTTCACAATACAGTGAATACAAATATAACGTTTACTAGGGCTATAGAACTATATTTAAGCACTCATTCATTGCATTTAATTGTTTTGTGGAGGGGGAAAAAACTTCTTGAAACTTCTTGAGGCAATAATTAATGGACTTGTATACTTTACTTGTAAGCCTGTCTCTCTTTAATGCTTTTCTAAGTCTCTCTTCTTCTTTTCTTTCTGTTTAATTACCCTCCTAACACCCCCACGTCAGGGTCAAGAGTCTCTCCCTTTCTCTTTCTCTCTTTACCTTCTAATCTGTAAATTATAGTCTTTTTTTGCCAGCCCCCGCACGTACTCTAAAGCAATCTAATGTTGTGAACTGTCTCAAAGTATGTCTTTGACACAACTGTCTACATTTTGTCTGGGAAGACCGCATGCGTTTGCAGTGTTATTCTATTTTCCAGAATGATTCCTCCTTTCTTTTTATATTCTTGTGAGTCTTATGCACATTATTGTCTCTCTGAGTGTGAGAACGGAGAGATAAATGGGACGTGAACTTATTTACAGTATAGTACTGTTGTAATTAGATAAACAGGCCTCTAATTTTAATATAATAGAAGCCCTGACAGTAGAAACCCACACAGCATTCATTGCTGGTATCAATCAGTCATGAAACATATCAAAGCGCCTGGTGTCTGTGATATAAGAACAAGTCCTTTGCTTCACTGTTGCCATTGAATTCATTTTTGGATTTTGAGTATGATTTATTTCACAGCACATGGAGAAAAGGGAACTGAGCCCTGGGATAAAACAGTTCAGACAATGAGCCTCACATGTTGCTTTTGTATGTGATCTAGGTTTTCTTTTTGGTGTAGGGTAAATGGAGATTTGACATTTGTCTGGGTGAGCGAGCAGAGGCCATAGGACTCACCTCTCCGCCTCACACACACACACATGCTTCAGCAGATTATGACCACTAATCTCACTTTATGGCACGCTACCTCAGGCCAAACACTCGCACATTCACTTTCTCTCTGATCTCTCATTCTTCTTCTGTTGCTACTATACACACATACAGCTGGAAGCTGGCCAGACATCAGATCACTGTCAGTTCAGCTGAACAGAGTGAATGAATTCAAGATGAGAATTCTGTGGGCATAATAACAGTATCAACAACTCATATAGATCAAAATGACAGTTGACACTTTTGTGGTATACAGTGGCTCCAGAAGTATCTGGACATTAAAATATATGAATGCCATAGCATTAGATAATAGAATGGGAAGATAGCACAAGCACACTTTTCTAACAAAACATTTCAATTAATGTGTTTTTAGAATATTTTGATTAAAAAGAACAATATATAGTATCTATTTTTTTATTTGTTCATTAATTCCATTCAGTTGATATTTTGTTTGCTAATGCACTGAAATTCATACATTTTCAAGTGTGTATTTTCATTTACATTTTCAAGTGTAAATAATAATTAATCAAATAAATAAATGTAAAAAGTAATTCAGTTTAAAATAAAAAATTTTGCCCAGATTACAGTGATACCAATAACAAAAAGTAAATAGTGAAATTTTATATGTACAAAGAAAGATCGTATTACTTACTTTTTTTTTTTTGCATTTGCATTTACAATTTTAACTGTAAATAACTTTCTTATTTTTTTTGGCCACTCAGTTTGGATTTCTAATGCAGTTAAATTCATGCATTTCCAATTGTCAATTACATTTTCAAGTTTAAATAACATTTAAAAGGCTTGTTAGTACCTAACGTGTACCCACTTTTGAAGCTTTACTGCACTGTGACAGTTTTGTACCTTTTTTGAATGTGTGTATGTATGTATATACAATGGTTTTGCTGCTGATACCACAAAGTGCTGATTGTCACTGTTTCTTTTCACGGTGATGAGAAGCATAAATCAGAGAAACTGTGGACTGAGTCTTTTTTCTTTTTACTGTGGTTCTTGTTTTTTGCACCTCTGAAGTGGCTTTGAAAAAGGGTTTACCTTTTGTGTCATCAAATGTGATTCCAACATTTTTTCTTCTAACCCTCAGACACTAAAAAAAGCAACAACACAAAAGCCTGAGCTTCAAGAGCGTCTCCAGACCACAACAAAACAGCAGTAAGTGCACACACATATATTTAAAACTTAAATGCTGACATATACATTGAGAATCACACAGTCACTGCTTACAGAGTGCCAAGCTCCCTAACACATATGTGCCAAAACTGTTAATGATTCGGGACACATCACACAAGCCCACACTTTCAAGCATGCTGATCAGAAACAGGCCTTTCTTACACAGACATATAGAGGCATGAACACAAATAAATCAAAGATCAGGCCTCAATATGCATTCCCTTAATGTGAATCAGCATTGAAGAATTTAACCACTAGACTGTTAAAGTGAAAAGTGAGAACAAATATTCAAAACTTTATTCATGAAAACATGAATGAATCATGGAAGTATTTTTTGCACTATGATTACAGTTTCAGAAATTTGAAAATTTTATATTTTATTTAATTTTTATGTAATTTTTAAGCAATCTTCAGAGATGCACAATATGTCTACAGCATTTCAGTCAATGTTGTTTTTTTTTTTAATTTTGCATTCTCATTTCCCCTGTTTTTACATTTAGATTACATTTGTCACTCTCTTAAAGGGGTCATAGGATGCCCATTTTCCACAAGTTGATATGATTCTTTAGTCTGAGATCGGCTCGATTTGAGAAAGGGGAAAACATTTAACCAGATAAAAAAAAAAACACTGGGTGGATTTTTATCATTATAGGGTGGTTGTATACACACACTGCCAACACACATTTAAGTTCAAACAACTTCAAAAAGTGCATGTAGCATCCTATGACCCCTTTAAAGTAAATCTTTACACAAGGTATACATACATTAGTACCATAAAGGTTATTACCTGATATTTAATTACACATTTTTACATGCTGATTTCTTTTGCTGTCATCTAACACTCAGTGAGAGCAATGTTAACCTTTAAAAACACAATTTAAACAAACTATTTAATAACATTGTTAAACATATAGCAAATCTCAAAATGAATATCCATTTTTCATACTCTACATTATAATTTTGCAATGCCTAAGCTCACTTAGCATTTAGCCTTTGTGCTGTCCTGAAAGCCCTTTACCTAATGTGGTGTTCCCTGTCAAAAAAAAAAAGTTTGTTTGTAAATCTCTCATTTTGCTATATTATCACAAAATCTTGGATTCAGTCTTTTTGTCTTGTTTTCTTTCAGTTAGGTTTTGTGTTTATTTTTTGGAACTGATTGATTAAAGGCCTCATTGAGAAATTCATAAGCAGTTTTTTGTAAGCCCGCCCTTTTGGACTAGTACCACAACCTTTCAAGTGTAACAAGATTGGGAAAAATGTCCCAGAAAAGTTCACAAATTATCCATTTTTTTGGGTGAAGTTTTAATCCAATGCGATAACTAGCATTTTGGGGGAAAGAAAAACCACAACATAAGCGATTTGGTTGGTTTTAGTTTTTAAAGCTCTATTTTAAATGAAATGTTAATATATTATTAATTTATTTAGTCAGAAATATTTAATTTTTATATTGCCCATTTATAAATCACCAGCCTCAGATCACTTTTAGACTCTTGTATCTCTAAATATTTTTCCTCACAAGTGCACCAGTTCATTTTATCCAGAAACATTTTTACATAAAGCATGTCTAAAGGAGTTTTTATACACTTCCCATCACTTTCTTGTGCCTGTGAAAAAATATGTCTGAGCATTACTGCTTCTCAGCATCTTTAGCAGCGCATCTCTCTTCTAAAGTGAAGCTCACTGTAAAGGCAGCCTGGGGGAGCGTTTACACAGCACTAATGTGCATGAAATAGAGGATTAGGTTTCGAGGTGGGAGGGGAACGGACATCTCAGGGCTGAGTGGCTGCTGTGCCGTGTTCCTGTTCCTCATGGGAAGGCTTAGCCTAATCGCCCCGCTGTTGCACCGGCCCCCCAGGGCCCCTACACAACACCCAGAGGCCCCAGGTCTTTAATAAAACAGGGTTATGAATGTATTTGTCTTAATGCTCCACTACTGCTGGTGCGTGTGGGTGGCAGAGAGGAGGGAGAGGGAAGACGAGAGGAAAGAGAAGGGGAATGGTGCCGCCTTTGAATGGCAGAACTGTGTCCAGTTTAACAGAGCCACTTTAAGCCGATTTTTTCGGGTCACATCGGCACCAATGAGGGATTAACTTTGTTCACATCAACGCCCGATTGAGATCCCGGCCTCGCCGCATCCTACGTCTTCCTCTGAGGAAAAAAGGTCCACAGTTGCCCAATTTGTACCAGCCAGGGAGAAGAAAGAATTGGCCACCCTATGAAGGACAAAAAGAAAAATTAGCTCAGTTTTGCTGGGTTTTTTTTTTTGTTGTTGTTCAGTCCCTGTCCCAGAGAATTAAGGTTTTCCCACAAGGGATCAAATGGATGATGAATACTAGTGTCTCTAATTCTCCTTTTCTGCCCATCAAAAGAAGGAGCTTGTTCTCACAGGCATCAATGTTTGAGTGCTGTGCAAAAAAAACAGGTGGTGTTAGTGCATACAAGTGTGTTTGTATATGATTGCCAGAATATATTCACAGTAAACAGGTGTGAGTCTGACAGTCTTTATGTGTGTCAATAACATTAATGGCTTTTCTGTCAATTTCCCACAGTGACGTGGCTTCGCCCTGAGGCGGTTTGCACAGATTCAACAGCATTTTCATTTGTAAAACACAATTAATCATAAAAGCCATTGCGAGTGCGTTTGTGTAGAATCTCTGTGGCAATTCCAATTGTCTCGGGTTGAGTTGTGAATATCGTGTTTACCATTTTCTCCTGGCTCATTCTCACTATGTTATTATCCATGATCATATGAGTAAACAAACTCCTTGAAAGCTGCATAATTAATGTTGGCCTTGTCAGCTCCTCTGGGCCTCTCTCTAATCTATTTTTCTAACACACTCTCATTATAAACATAAAAGACTGAATCAAAAATGTGTCGGAGTAGAGTACATGAACAGACTCGTACACGCAGTCATAGTGTTAAAAGAGAGGAGGAGAAAGAGTCAGACTAAAATATGTTTACTCTATCTCAGCAATGTAAACAACAAAGCTTAATGCTATTTACATGCACTAAACATTAGTATTCAGACACTATTTGCACAGAAAAATTGAGAAATGGGTGGAGAACTAAATTCCAGAGTTTTTTTAATACCGTTTGCACTGAAGGGAGAGTATATGAATCAGTGATCAAATTTTTTGTCCTATCTATTAAATTATTCACAAAAATTCATTCATACATACTAAAGTTCGGATGTTTTTGCTTACTGCTCTGCGCTTTGCTCCCTATTTCTGTACTTTTCTTTGATTTTTCTAAGATTTTTACTTCAGCAGATCAGCACAGTGCTCAAACAACATATTTTTGGCACAAACACTAAAACAAAAAACTCTCTGCGTCTGGAATAATACCACGAAAAAGAAGACTTTTGCCTCCCACTGCCAGCAGCTTACATTCCGGAGAAGGGAAAACACAGCTGCCCACATTCAAACAGAAGAGAAAGAAAATGCCTCCTGTTGAATCTACTTGCTGCATGAACTACTGCAAACTTCTACAAAGGATTACGGTTCTTGAAACAAAGTTACTTGCTGGATTTCCAAAACAGGCACAATGGTATGTGCTATACAAATAAACTTGCCTTGCCTTGCCTTGCCTAAAGAGGACCCCTGCAGTTCTTCAAGACTGTGTCAAGATCCAATAAGTACTGTATGAGATCATTTGACCTTTTTACAGCAAAGTAAACTCTCTAAGACTCTATAAAATATTATGAATTACTAATTTATAATTGGTGTAAAAAGAGTACTTTGAAAATATATTTAAAAACATCTTTGAATATAATAATTGTACATTAAATGTGTAAGGAAAATGTTATTACTTTTTACTTGTAGTTAGTCAAATTTATTTAACTTTTGGTGTCTTCTAAAGATGGGCATGCATAAATCAGGGCCCTCTAGACAAAGTCATTGCAATGAGTGTCAGCTGTAAAAGAAAGACAGAAAAGAGGCATTCTGCATGTGCAGTGGAGGAACACATGGGGGCAACAGAAGAAAATCATAATACATATAAAATCAGATTCATGTCAT
The DNA here is from genome assembly GCF_001515645.1 of Sinocyclocheilus grahami. NCBI lineage: Eukaryota > Metazoa > Chordata > Actinopteri > Cypriniformes > Cyprinidae > Sinocyclocheilus > Sinocyclocheilus grahami. The sequence goes on from NW_015505493.1 coordinate 241,333, forward strand.
GACCTCTGACTTTTGGGTGGCTGCAGCTGGAGTGGGCGTCGACAGCTCTAGTTCCTGCCAGTTCGTAATTTAGCTGCTCTCTGATTGGCTGATTAAGTTGGAGAATCCACAGGGTGGTAGCTAGATTAGAATTCTCTGCATCTGGGCAGAGACCAGCATTGCAGTATTTGTGGGAGACAGGAAGGAAGAGACAGAAACCTTTACAAAAAAAACAAAAACAGAAGACATTCATAAATCATATGTGACATTGGGGAAAACTAGAAAACCACTGAGGTCACCATTCACACCATAACTGCAACCAAAAATTACAGAGTGATTGACAATGGAGGGAAAAAACAAGGGCAGCAAGAGATATGTGCGGAAAAGATGCCTGGAACATTTCATGAAATTATCATGCAACCTTTTTAAATTATTGCACTCACTTCATGCAAATGTAATTTGTGAATGGTTTATTGGCAGCTAATCCCACTGAGGTGAATTTAAAAAAGTGAAAAAGAGAAGTGACATGTGGCCAAGTATGGTGACCCATACTCGGAATTAGTGCTCTGCATTTACCCATCCAAAGTGCACACACACACAGCAGTGAACACACACAAACCGTGAACACACACCCGGAGCAGTGGGCAGCCATTTATGCTGCGGCGCCCAGGGAGCAGTTGGGGGTTCGGTGCCTTGCTCAAGGGCACCTCAGTCGTGGTATTGAAGGTGGGAGAGAGCGCTGTACATTCATTCACTCCCACCCACCTACAATCCCTGCTGGTACGAGACTCAAACCCACAACCTTTTGGGTTATGAGTCCGACTCTCTAACCATTAGGCCACGACTTCCCCTTTAGTGACCCAATTCAATTGCATAAAGGGGTGACTTTGTACATCCAGGTGCATATTAAAGGATAATGTACATACATCGTTAAAATAAACCCTGACAGGGCATAATAACACTTTGAAGGGTTTATTTTGTGACAATGGCTGTACATTATCCAACTTGACAGCTTATCAAATAAATTAATGGGTATTGTTCTGAGTTTATTTTATTATGTGAGAAGAAAAAGACTGCAGAGGGATATTACACCTAAAACTAGCAAATCAATGCATGTAATCAGTCAATTATTCAGATTAGTAGCCAATATATACAGTATATAAATATTTGACCACAGATTTATCTGCTTGATTTTGATTGGTCAATCACAGAATTCTAAGAATGATGCGAATGACCAATCAGAATCAAGCAGAAATGTCACACCCAATTAAACTTAACACATGGCTCCTCAAATTTTTAACCAAAGTTGGTTCTCAGCTTTCAAGAAAAAAAAAAAATCCTAGATTAGAAGTTGCAGATGTATTGTAGATAAAACAACTGGTGCTGCAAAATTGTCATGAAATCTACCGCTTTGAATACAGATTATGTCATTTGTATCATTCATGCAGTTTCTGTGCACATTTTACAAAATATTTGTCAATACAAGACTACCAACAAGTGTTAGCATTTAATAAGGTATTTATTATTTTATTATTCATTTAAATATCAACATTAAGCTCTGGTCTCCTTGCATAATATATGACAGTAACACCACTAGACTATCACACCTTACAATCACAGTGAAAACTGCCTGTCACCGTTGCTCAATCAAAGAAAACTGCGCCCCTGGAATCAAATGTTAATGATCTTTGTTATTATTTTAATATGTTATTTTCTTTCCTTCCATTTTCAGGCCTGCAAGAGGAGCTGACAGGTCTCCTGAAGAGTGATGGCTATTTCCACATACAGTGTTACTGGCACGAGCGAGGAGAATGGAAACCCTCGCAAGTCCACCTGTGAGTGTTTTCTGAAGAGAGGATAGAAAATACAAGAGGAGTGGGTGGTCACCATACTACTGGGTTTGTGTGGGCGAGCGTGTGTGTGTGTGTGTCTCGGTGAGCCAGCTCCCATGCTTGGTAAAAATCACCTAATTTTTCACTTGAGTGGCTCTCTTTGGGCATTCCCCCCCTCCATCGACCCCTTCAGAGTAAAATTCCTCTAGTGAGTGTGAAGACTGCACTCGCAGTGCCCCCCACTCCCCCAGCACATACCGAGGGGCATTGAAAATGCATTAACACCAAATCAATGGAAAACAGTGGAAAAAAGCAAAAAGAGAGAGGAAGAAAAAAATCTCCTTAGCAACATAATCTAGATGGCCTCACAAAAGGAGAGGGGAGAGTGAAAAGAAAGGGGAAAAGAGAAAGGGGAGGGGGTAGCTGAGCGTTTAGTGCCGAATAAGAGACTGAACACTGAGAGGTCTTCCACACAGACAGCGACAAAATGGAGAGTTAACACAAGAGAAACTGTATCTCCTTAGCAACATAATCTAGATGGCCTCACGAAAGGAGAGGGGAGAGTGAAAAGAAAGGGGAAAAGAGAAAGGGGAGGGGGTAGCTGAGCGTTTAGTGCCGAATAAGAGACTGAACACTGAGAGGTCTTGCACACAGACAGCGACAAAATGGAGAGTTAACACAAGAGAAACTGTTCCTATTTAACACCAGGGGAAAAGCGACTATATTAACACCCTCCCATTAAGGGGCAGGGGGGAAGAGTGGAGGCTGGGAGGACAGGATAGACCCCTAAAAACACTCTCCAAAGGGAACAGAGAAAGTCAGCAATAATTGTGTGTGTGTATGTGTGTGTGTGTTTTACTTTTTTTAAATTTGTTTTCTTCCTGATAATGTATATTTTCTTATATACTGCAATATGTCTTATATGTAAGAAATAATTTATGTTATTCAAATTGGTTTATTTAAATTATTACTTTAAAAGTGTTATGAATTATATTATATTATATTGTATGTGACCCTGGACCACAAAACCAGTCTTAAGTCGCACAGGTATACAGTATTTGTAGCAATGGCCAACAATACATTGTATGGGTCAAAATTATAAATTTTTCATTTATGCCAAAAATATTAAGTAAAGTTCATGTTCCATGAAGATATTTTGTATGAAATATATCAAAACTTCATTTTTGATTAGTAATATGCATTGCTAAGGACTTAATTTGGACAACTTTAAAGGCGATTTTCTCAATATTTAGATTTTTTTGCGACCTCACATTCCAGGTTTTCAAATAGTTGTATCTCGGCCAAATATTGTCATATCCTAACAAACCATACATCAATGGAAAGCTGTATGTATAATTATGAAAGATGATGTATAATTACGACTTGTAACCCTTATGACTGGTTTTGTGGTCCAGGGTCACATATTATATTATATTATATTATATTATATTATATTATATTATATTATATTATATTATATTATATTATATTATATTATATTATATTATATTATATTATATTATATTATATTATATTATATTATATTATATTATATTATATTATATTATATTATATTATATTATAT
>NW_015505493.1:251268-260732 GCF_001515645.1 Sinocyclocheilus grahami
ATTATATTATATTATATTATATTATATTATATTATATTATATTATATTATATTATATTATATTATATTATATACATAAGAAATATTTTCATATATATTTTGGCTTACTTTGGATCACTTTAAATAAAATATTTATATATTAATGATTTTCAGAGCATATTAATGATTTCAGTGCATGGTGTGTGTGTGTGTGTGTGTGTGCATGTATGTATGGTTAATCATCTAATATGTAGCATATGTAACTCAAAGCAGAGAGTGAACTGACACAAAAAAAATATCAAAAACATAAAAAATAGAAAAAGCAACAATCATTTTAAAAAGAATAAAGAGGAATTTTTTGAAAATGTTCCTGTTTTATTATTGTAGTTTCTCAGGTTTTCAAATAGTTGTATCTCGGCCAAATATTGTCATATCCTAACAAACCATACATCAATGGAAAGCTGTATGTATAATTATGAAAGATGATGTATAATTACGACTTGTAACCCTTATGACTGGTTTTGTGGTCCAGGGTCACATATTATATTATATTATATTATATTATATTATATTATATTATATTATATTATATTATATTATATTATATTATATTATATTATATTATATACATAAGAAATATTTTCATATATATTTTGGCTTACTTTGGATCACTTTAAATAAAATATTTATATATTAATGATTTTCAGAGCATATTAATGATTTCAGTGCATGGTGTGTGTGTGTGTGTGTGTGTGCATGTATGTATGGTTAATCATCTAATATGTAGCATATGTAACTCAAAGCAGAGAGTGAACTGACACAAAAAAAATATCAAAAACATAAAAAATATAAAAAGCAACAATCATTTTGAAAAGAATAAAGAGGAATTTTTTGAAAATGTTCCTGTTTTATTATTGTAGTTTCTTGTCAATTCAGTGTCTACCTTGAGTTATGAAAGCTTGGTATTAAACAAGTCATTCTGGGTATTCTGGGTCATTCTGGGTATTAGTTAAATCAGTTAATTCAGGAAGGACATTTGAACTGAAGTTCAGTTCAGCAAATGTCCAACTAAATTTTATTTAAAAATCTCTCAAGCCATGAGACAAGCCACCATGTCGCTCACTAATGGACAAGGCAGAGAGTGAAAGACAGAAGGTAGATCCATTATTTTGATTGGGGACTGATAAAAACGTTATACTCTGTGGAAAGAAAAGGAAGGATGTATTTCGCAAATGTAGGTATTCCCAATTCAATTAGTTCGGTGGTGGACACTGGTTACCAGTCTCTATGTAAATGGCCTTTAACCTCTACTACATGATCTGGTCAATGGTGGGAGGGTTAGACTTAATTAGGAGGTCATTAAAACCTGCTCCCTGCACGCCATTAGCTTTATAACTGTCCACACACATACCCACAGCTGACCCACGGCTTTAATGAGCCAGTTCAGGCAACTTCATCAAGAAACATGTTGGATTCTTTCCGTTTCACAGCATCTGCACATATCAGAATTGAGGTCTAATACCAATAAGTGAAGATTAATTTGATGGGATTATTTCACTTCAGTCGCTTGAATCCTGTTATTAAATGATGAAGTAACATGTCATTGATTGATGAAGTGGAATCATGCGACGTGAAATGTCGAACTAGAATCATATTTTTAAAAGGGAAAAAACGCATATTTTCCAGCTGAGTGTTTCTGGAGCGTTCGGGCCATTATTTTCTAGGCTGCATTAAATTACTGTAGCAAAATGTGTTCCCATGCTCTCTGCCAAGCTGAAGTAGGATAAAATGAAGAATAAATGTGCATGTTTAGCATAAGAAGCTTTATAAACCTTTATGTGCATGTTTATAGAGAAAAAGCTAAAAGTTGGGCAACCAAATTTGGAAAAGCAATGGCGTTCAGGTGAAGATTTCCTGGCCTAATGGGAATCTGGCACTCAGAGGGCCCATCTAAAGACTGAAAGATTAAGATAAAACAAGGGAGACTGAATGAGAAGGAGAGAATAAGGGAGAGCCAACAACTTCATCTACAGAGGCATTAACAAAGACAGTACAAAGGTGAAAGGAGAGAAAAAGGGAGAGAGAAAAGGGCCAGAGGTTAGCGAAGACAGAGAGAGATGGAAAAACAGCGAGGGAGAGACAAGGCGTAAAAGAGGGAGAAAAGAGAGCGACTGATGTAGATAAACAGTGAAGAAAAGGAGCGAAAGAGAGATTAATAAAGAGGTAGATGTGGAGAAAAATAGAAACTGAGAGAGAAAGAAGTGACTCCAGCGACTCTCTTTGTCCCGATCAACGATTTCACACCGACACAAAGGGCTCGGTGGACGTTTCATCCTTTCATTAACGTTTCTCTGGCGTTTATTCAGTGTTAGTCTGTGACGTTATGAAGTCAGCCCCATTCAGGCCACATTATAAATCACCTCCGCCGCTGCAGAGCATGGCCAATTGGCCAATTACGCAGTGTGGCCGCCCCTGAACACGCAGGACAATGGCATCACAAGGCCAATAAACAAGCCTCTAATGGGGCGGCGGGGAAAACGCGCCCAAAACAGGCCCCAACCGCCCGCCGCACGCACGTATTCCATCATCCCCATGCCCTCGCATTTCCTCCCGCTAACGCTAGCGCACACACACAGCTGTGGAGGGAGCGAGACAGAGGTAGAAGGGTAGCACTGGCACACCGAGAGAAAAATGACCCAGCGACAGTGCGCTATGCAACCCCCCCCCATGGCACTTTTCAGGCTGGGAGCCAGAACAAAAGCATACTGTTGCCATACTGTGACGTTCATGCTAGCCAGTTAGCACAGCTGCAAGAGCTCACCTTGTGCTAGCGACTATTGTTGGCCTGTTTTAGAGCCTCTTCCATCCATCTTCTGGACTGGAGGAGACAAATACAGACAGAGAGAGAGAGCTCGGCTGAGAGAAAGTGGTCGGGTGATGCAGCTGCAGCGGGAATGAATGCGAGCGTAAGGTGAAAAGGGGAAGACTGGAGAGACAGAGACAGAGGTGTCAATGTAACAGACCACAGGGTGGTCCCAACCACTCAATTACAGAGCAGCTGCAGTTAAACAGTAACCAGAGAGATCAACTGGTTGGCGATATTTCGAACTTTTTGAAGTTTAGAACAATTTTTTTTTTAAACTGTTGGATTAAAAGGAATGTTCCAGGTTCAAAACAAATTAAGCTCAAATGGCAGTTGTTTTTTGTTGTTTTTTTGTTTTTTTGGATTTTGCATTTTGTTACCACACAAATCACTCTTCTCTAGTTTTCCAGCATCTTTCCAGGAGTGACTGTATGATTTTGAGATCCATCTTTTCACACCGAGGACAATTGAGGGACTCAAACCCAACTATTAAAAAAGGTTCAGAAATTCACTGATGCTCCAGAAGGAAACGCGATGCATTAACATTCGGGGGGTGAAAACTTTTTGAATTTGAAGATCAAGGTAAATTGTACTTAATTTGCCTTCCAGGAAACATGAAAGTATCTTCTGTTGCTTCCGAAGGGCAGTACTAAATGGGGGGAAAAAAAGATATTTCAACAAAATAAGAAAAATTTGGACATCTTCATCCTGTTCTCTTAATGCATCGTGTTTCCTTCTGGAGCATCAGTGAATGTTTGAACCTTTTTTAATAGTTGTGTTTGAGTCCCTCAGTTGTCCTCATTGTGAAAAGATGGATCTCAAAATCATACAGTCACTCCTGGAAAGGGTTCAAATATGAAAAAGATGCTGGAAAACTGAAGAATCTGCAGGACATGGAGGATTTTTCTGAAGAAAAGTGCTCAGTTTAACTTCAGAACAAACAAGGGACTCATGAACAACCATCACAAAACAAAAAAACAGTAGTAGATCATCCAGGTAACCACACACAGTATTAAGAACCAAAGGTTATTTTAATAATTTCAGCTATTTCTTTGTCTTGTGGACTATATGTAAACATATTTTATGTAAAATATCTTACTCAGGACAGTACTAAATAAAAAACAACATGCATTTTGTATGATCTCTCTTTTTTTGTTAAAATTATTCACATTTTCACAGATTCTGCAAGGGGTTACCAAACTTTCGCATGCCACTGAATATTTATATATACATATACCACAAATATATATATATATATATACCACAAAAAACAGCCAATATGTTCATAATATGCATGCTTATAAGCAACTTAATAGTGAGAACTGGTCCCTATAATTAAGTGTTGCCATATACGTATATTGTTTTAAAAATAAATTTTGAAAGTGATTCTAACAATATGATTCCTCTGTGTCATTATTTTTATAGTTGTGGTTTGAACTCCACTATTCTCACTGAATTAGATTTGTAAAATGTATATACTTATCATTATAGTCATTGTTCTTGGTGTGAACAGGCCTTAATTTGAGATGTATAGTTTTAGGGTTTATTGTGTTTTGTTGTCATTGTCAAAGTTGTAAACCACAAAAAACAGCCAATATGTTCATAATATGCATGCTTATAAGCAACTTAATCGTGAGAACTGGTCCCTATAATTAAGTGTTGCCATATACGTATATTGTTTTAAAAATATATTTTGAAAGTGATTCTAACAATATGATTCCTCTGTGTCATTATTTTTATAGTTGTGGTTTGAACTCCACTATTCTCACTGAATTAGATTTGTAAAATGTATATACTTATCATTATAGTCATTGTTCTTGGTGTGAACAGGCCTTAATTTGAGATGTATAGTTTTAGGGTTTATTGTGTTTTGTTGTCATTGTCAAAGTTGTAAAACTTTACACAGAAAAGGTTAGCAAGCGATTTTTTCACACCACAGTATTTACATCTTGTGGCTTTACTATTGAACAGTAAGTATTTTAATGTTTATGGATTGGCCCTATTCACTTTCATTGAAAATACCTCACTGTAACCCAGTTTTTAAAGAAAAGGAGGGACACATGGATAATACTTACATTTTTTTGTGGTAATCAACATTACGGCACAAATACTGTCACTAAAGCTTAGCTTCTATTGAGCCTTGAATATTTCATTAAATATGAATGAAAGCGCAGGGGTGCCCGCCGTTGGCCCAGCTGCAAGTGTTGAAATTAGAGACAAAGATCATCTGCACTACACACTATCCTCATGAACCCGCCCCGTATACCAACAACGCTTGCAGAAAAACCCCACCGTCACGAATCGGCAGTGCCCCGTCCTCTTAGGCCCATACAGACTTCATCAACGGCCCACATACCTCTGTGAATGCTCCCTCTCTAGATGCTCTCGCTGAAGTGTCTGCAGCTGCTAAGAGAATGTTAGTGTCATCTATTGGTTGAGTGAGTCTAATAGCACTTGGTACTATGACACTAAATACCCCTCGCACAAAATTTTTTTGTGGTAATCAATACGGCACAAATACTGTCACTAAAGCTTAGCTTCTATTGAGCCTTGAATATTTCATTAAATATGAATGAAAGCGCAGGGGTGCCCGCCGTTGGCCCAGCTGCAAGTGTTGAAATTAGAGACAAAGATCATCTGCACTACACACTATCCTCATGAACCCGCCCCGTATACCAACAACGCTTGCAGAAAAACCCCACCGTCACGAATCGGCAGTGCCCCGTCCTCTTAGGCCCATACAGACTTCATCAACGGCCCACATACCTCTGTGAATGCTCCCTCTCTAGATGCTCTCGCTGAAGTGTCTGCAGCTGCTAAGAGAATGTTAGTGTCATCTATTGGTTGAGTGAGTCTAATAGCACTTGGTACTATGACACTAAATACCCCTCGCACAATTCTACCTTATTCATTAAAAAGACCCCAAGCACGTTACTAAACCACTAAATTTTTCTGCCACAATGCCACTTGCACACGAAATTTCCACGATACAAAAACACTCGTGCACGAAATCCTTCCAATGCATTTCTAAAATGCCCACTCGACTAAATCACCCTGTATGCAATACCAGCTAAACAATACAATGTCACGTTCTTAGATCTCTAGGCTCCAGCCATCCATTGTGTCTGTACCAACATTTCAATTTTTTTATTTTATTTAAATTTTTTTCTAAAATAAAGCCATTTATAAAGTATAGTTTGCGTGTGTTTGGATATATCCAACACATTTACAAATGGCTTTAAGAAAAGTCATTAAGATGAAAATAGAGGTGCACCAATATTATAATATTTTGCTAAAACCAATGAATGGTTAATTATTAATTATTAATAATTAACAATTAATTATTTTCTTGCCATAACCAATAACCGGAAAAATACCAATATTAACAAAATTTAAAAAACAGCTTTTCTGTATTTTATCTTTCTTTTGCATATTTTTATATGCAATTCTTTTTTTTCTTTAAAAAATATTTGCTATACTCTATTTTTAATTATTTTATGTATTATTATTATTATTATTATTATTATTATTACATTTTTAGGCAATGTATAATTATTTGATGTCTAATCTTTATTTAAGATCTATATTTAAGAATAAACAATACAAAAGTAAAAAATATTTAAAAAAAATTTAAAACTTAAAATCAATCCTTTTAAATGCTACAAGTGAATATAGGCATTAGCATTATAATGTACGGTATCAAAATGGATATTCATTGTGAGATTTTCTAAATATTACATTTAACAGTGTTATTAAATAATTGGAGGGAGTTTTTAAAGATGAACTTTGAGTGATTATTAGATGACAGTATGTATCTACAGTACATAAAATAGTGGAAATTAACAACACAATTAAATATCCTGTATTAAATATACACATAAAAAAAGAACAGAAATATTGGCTGATAATTTAAATGATATCAATATATTGTGCGTCCCTAAACAAAACTGTAATATCATTATCAGATCATTTGCTGATTGTAAATGTGGCATTTTGGATACAATCAAGTAGAGACATTTCCCAACTCTTCTGTTTTGCTCTCTGTCTGTCTCTGTCTTTTTGTATCTGTTTTTCTAACCCACGTCCCATTTACAATCACATTTCAGCAGGGCAGCTTGATTACCATTCAGGTGGACGTCTGGCTGCAGCGTGAACTTGTTGGAAGAGCTCTTTGGAGTTGCTTAGAGAAGTGTGTGTGTGTGTGGTTGGAGGGGGTGGTGGTGCTGAGGGATCGATTTGATTCTAATCGGACCATGAAAAGAACATGATCTAACTGCTTTCAGCTGGGAGTACATTTGGGCCCTCTCCACTGTTTGCTTTCCCTCTTTACTCCCCTTTTCCTTTCTTTGATGCGCTCTCTCGCTCTGTCTCTCGCTCTTTGACACACAATGTCTCTGGCCGACAAGCCTTGAATGTCTCATTAATGACTTTGTGAATACTGGGGTAGAGAGATTTGAGGATGGACGTGGGGCGGGAGGGAGACAAAACAGGGGTGGAAAGAAAAGGGAGGAGAAAGCGTAAAAAATTCCAGAGTTGTTTGAAAGACTGGCTAAGATCTTTGCCTTGGATTATCGTGACAGCATTTTAGAGGCTCAATGGGGTTTGACCCCTTTGAATGCCTGCGTATTCGGCCGAATAGACACTCGCTCACTAACTCTGAAAGTTTGTCTTCTTTCTGCATTCTCCTCCAGTGTCCCGTCTCAGCATTTGCAGTCTTTTCTGTGTGTCCATCTCTCAAATTTTATATCCCCATTCCCATCTTCCATGGTCTCTCTCTCTCTTTGCCTCCCTGTCGGTGATATCATTTACCCATAGTTCACTCCCGTCCTTCCATCCACTTGTCATTGGGTGAAAAATATCTCCTTACTCTGTGATTCTCTCTCAGGATAAATCTGTTAATGTTCCCTCTGCTTTTCAGCCGCTCCTGTCATCAGGATAGTTAACACAACACTAAGGGCCATAAGTCAGAAGCCAAGGGTCAAAGGTCAAGGTGGTCCTGAGGCTCTCTTTTTCTGAATTTTTATTTTATTTGACTTTTTTCTGTGAATACTTCACACATGGTAATAGTAGAGACAAGCGGTAAGAAGTAAATTATTTTTTCATGTCCCAAGTCAAAGCAGATATGCTATTCAAGTCTTTTCACAAAATAGACATGCTTAAGTTATGATAAATTACAGAAATAAATAGCAAGTGCTAAGGATAGATAAAAAGGTAAAATATTATTATTATTATTAGTTAGTGCTGTCAAATCAATTAATCGCATTCCAAAATAAAAGTTTGTTTGCATAATATATGTGTGTGTACTGTGTATATTTATATGTATACGGTATATAGAAAATATATGTAATATATTTATTTATATATAATATACATTATATATAAATATGAAAACAATTATATATTTGTGTTTAATATAATTATATATAAGTGGTGTCAAAATGAGCGCGTTAACGCAAGCGATTCATTTTTTTGCTTAACGTGTTAAATATATTTAACGCAGGAGCGGGGCCACGGTTGGTCACCACTTTTTTCTTGACAAGAAGTGCATTCATTTAGATGCAGAACGTCTTTATGACCACATCAAACGGGAGACGTTTCAGGAGCGTGCTCCATCTTCACCTCAGCGCCAGGCATGAGTCAAACGAGCGCGGAAACGGTACTGTGTTTGGAGCGCGTGCTCTTCAATTGCACACACAAAGTGCGAATGAAACTACGTGCATGCAATGTCGTGGTCAGTTAAGTCATGAAGTTACCAAAAAGGCGATTTAAAGCTGCCTTAAAACTGTGCATACATTTAATATATTATGTATGAGTCACATTTAAGAAAACATCTCTGAAATGGTTTTCAAAACTGTCCTGGAGCAGCCCAGCACTGTCTCCCTCATCTAACACACCCGATTCAACTCATTAGAAGACCTGAAGTGGGTCAGAAAGGGTAAAGAGAGTTGAGAGAAAATAACGCTGCTTGTCAGATCCGCGTCACGTTCAGCAGCGGCAGCTCTTAAAGAAGTAGCAGCCAAATAACCTAATAACCCAGCTGCTGTGATGTCTGTTCATCAAAGAACAAAAAGAAGAAATCAATCACTTTTATAACTTTAAGGATTCATCTATATTTAATTTAGAATTTAGTGTTTGATAGCTTTATTCAATTTCTGTATATTTCTGCTGAAGGGCACAGGTAGCTAAACTACATTTATTATAATGGGTTTATGTGAAGATTGTTTTAAGATCACTTAAATTATAAGTTATTTTTTTAAGTCTAATAAATGTTCAAATTGATAGCTCTCAATTATATTGTAATGCTGAATGGCTAGTCAATGGTTAAATATAAGGGGGAAAAACAATTTCCGTCATAAAAAAAGATGCCATTAAACAAATATTAAAAATATACTGTCTTTATGTTGTTTGTACATTAATTTGAAGATTGAATGCGAAGTTATTGCAATATAAAAGTATATTTAAAAACTTTAATCGCGATTAATTTCAGGAAAAAATTGGCAATTAATTTTTTTAATCAGCACTATTATCTATGTGTGTGTGTGTGTGTTTATATACATAAGTATACACACATATAATGTAAACACAAACTTTTTTGAATGTGATTAATCACAATTAATCGATTT
>NW_015505493.1:262973-410473 GCF_001515645.1 Sinocyclocheilus grahami
TGAAAGATTAAGATAAAACAAGGGAGACTGAATGAGAAGGAGAGAATAAGTGAGAGCCAACAACTTCATCTACAGAGGCATTAACAAAGACAGTACAAAGAAGAAGGAGAGAAAAAGGGAGAGAGAAAAGGGCCAGAGGTTAGCTAAGACAGAGAGAGATGGAAAAACAGCGAGAGAGAGACAAGGCGTAAAAAAGGGAGAAAGGAGAGCGAATGATGTAGATAAACAGTGAAGAAAAGGGAGAGGAAAAAGAGATTAATAAAGAGGCAGAAGTGGAGAAAAATAGAAACTGAGGGAGAAAGAAGGGACTCCAGCGACTCTCTTTGTCCCAATCGCCGATTTCACACCGACACAAAGGGCTCGGTGGACGTTTCATCCTTTCATTAACGTTTCTCTGGCGTTTATTCAGCGTTAGCCTGTGACGTTATGAAGTCAGCCCCATTCAGGCCACATTATAAATCACCTCCGCCGCTGCAGAGCGTGGCCAATCGGCCAATTACGCAGTGTGGCCGCCCCTGAACATGCAGGACAATGGCATCACAAGGCCAATAAACAAGCCTCTAATAGGGCGGCGGGGAAAACGCGCCCAAAACAGGCCCCAACCGCCCGCCGCACGCACGTATTCCATCATCCCCATGCCCTCGCATTTCCTCCCGCTATCGCTAGCGCACACACACAGCTGTGGAAGGAGCGAGGCAGGGGCAGAAGGGTAGCACTGGCACATTGAGAGAAAAATGACCCAGCGCCAGTGCGCCATGCAAACCCCCCCATGGCCCTTTTCAGGCTGTGAGCCAGAACAAAAGCATACTGTTGCCATACTGTGACGTTCATGCTAGCCAGTTAGCACAGCTGCAAGAGCTCACCTTGCGCTAGCGACTATTGTTGGCCTGTTTTAGAACCTCTTCCATCCATCTTCTGGACTGGATGAGACAAATACAGACAGAGAGAGCGAGAGTTTGGCTGAGAGAAAGTGGTCGGGTGATGCAGCTGCAGAGTGAATGAATGCGAGCGTAAGGTGAAAAGGGGAAGACTGGAGAGATGGAGAGAGAGGTGTCAATGTAACAGACCACAGGGTGGTCCCACCCACTCACTTACAGAGCAGCTGCACAGCAGTTAAACAGTAACCAGAGAGATCAACTGGCCGGCTATATTTGTTGCTTTTTTTATCTTTTAAGATTAAAAGAAAAAAACAAGTTAATCTCAAATGACAGTTTTTTTGTTGTTGTTTGTTTCTACTCACACAAAAATCACTCATCTCTAGTTCTCTTTAGAGAAAAACAAAAATAGAGGTTTCGGTGAGAGGAGCTTACAATGGAAGTGAGTGGGGCCAGTTTTTAGAGGATTTAAAAGCAAAAAAAAATGTGAAGCTTATAATTATATAATACAATTATAAATATATATTTTTTTATAATTAATTGATTATAATTATTTATATAATTAATTTATAATAATTAAATAATAAAACCACATTAATTATTTTGTTTAAAGGGCCATTCACACCAAGAACGATAACTATAATAACTATATTAGCATCCACACCAATGGACAATAACATTCTGTTTATCATAAGGGTGTGCTGCAGTTTGCCACTTTAAATGCTGTGTGTATATATATATATATATATATATAGGCATATACAATATATGTATATATATATATATATATATATATATATATTATTCAAAAAAGAAAAGATTTCAAAAGATTTCAACAATATTGTTCCTCTGTGTCATAATTTTGTATTGTGTTATATATTGTGCATAATTTTACATATTTTGTTGTGGTGTGAACTTCACTATTCTCATTGAATTAGATTATTCAAATGTTATACTTATTCTATACCGTGTATACTGTGTGAACAGGCCTGAAATATTTGTATTATTTGAGCTGTATAGTTGTGTAAAGCATCATTTATACAGTTGTTTTAGGGTTTATGGTGTTCTGTTGTCATTGTCAATGTTTAATGCAATTTTACACAGAAAAGTGATTTTTTCACACCACATCTTGTGGCTATAGTAGTGAAACAGTACGTATTTAAATGTTTATGGATTAGCCTCATTTTACATTGAAAATACCTCACAACAACCCAGTTTTTTTTTTAAAGAAAAGGAGGGACACGTGGATAATATTTAAATAATTTTTTGTGGTAATCAACATTACGCCACAAATGCTGTACTTCTATAGAAATTTGAATATTTAATTAAATATGAATGAAAGCACAGGGGTGCTCGCTGTTGGCCCAGCTGCAAGTGTCGAAGTTAGAGACATCTGCACTACACACTATCCTCATGAACCCTCCCCGTGGCGTGTACCAACAACGCTTGCAGAAAAAACCCCACCGTCAGGAATCGGCAGTGCCCTGTCCTCTTACGCCCATACAAACTTCATCAACGGCCCACGTACCTCTGTGAATGCTCCCTCTCTAGATGCTCTCGCTGAAGTGTCTGCAGCTGCTAAGAGAATGTTAGTGTCATCTATTGGTTGAGTGAGTCTAATAGCACTTGGTACTATGACACTAAATACCCCTCGCACAATTCTACCTTATTCATTAAAAAGACCCCAAGCACGTTACTAAACCACTAAATTTTTCTGCCACAATGCCACTTGCACACGAAATTTCCACGATACAAAAACACTCGTGCACGAAATCCTTCCAATGCATTTCTAAAATGCCCACTCGACTAAATCACCCTGTATGCAATACCAGCTAAACAATACAATGTCACGTTCTTAGATCTCTAGGCTCCAGCCATCCATTGTGTCTGTACCAACATTTCAATTTTTTTATTTTATTTAAATTTTTTTCTAAAATAAAGCCATTTATAAAGTATAGTTTGCGTGTGTTTGGATATATCCAACACATTTACAAATGGCTTTAAGAAAAGTCATTAAGATGAAAATAGAGGTGCACCAATATTATAATATTTTGCTAAAACCAATGAATGGTTAATTATTAATTATTAATAATTAACAATTAATTATTTTCTTGCCATAACCAATAACCGGAAAAATACCAATATTAACAAAATTTAAAAAACAGCTTTTCTGTATTTTATCTTTCTTTTGCATATTTTTATATGCAATTCTTTTTTTTCTTTAAAAAATATTTGCTA
This sequence comes from Sinocyclocheilus grahami, assembly GCF_001515645.1. Taxonomy (NCBI): domain Eukaryota; kingdom Metazoa; phylum Chordata; class Actinopteri; order Cypriniformes; family Cyprinidae; genus Sinocyclocheilus; species Sinocyclocheilus grahami. The sequence goes on from NW_015505493.1 coordinate 266,087, forward strand.
TACTCTATTTTTAATTATTTGATGTATTATTATTATTATTATTATTATTATTATTACATTTTTAGGCAATGTATAATTATTTGATGTCTAATCTTTATTTAAGATCTATATTTAAGAATAAACAATACAAAAGTAAAAAATATTTAAAAAAAATTTAAAACTTAAAATCAATCCTTTTAAATGCTACAAGTGAATATAGGCATTAGCATTATAATGTACGGTATCAAAATGGATATTCATTGTGAGATTTTCTAAATATTACATTTAACAGTGTTATTAAATAATTGGAGGGAGTTTTTAAAGATGAACTTTGAGTGATTATTAGATGACAGTATGTATCTACAGTACATAAAATAGTGGAAATTAACAACACAATTAAATATCCTGTATTAAATATACACATAAAAAAAGAACAGAAATATTGGCTGATAATTTAAATGATATCAATATATTGTGCGTCCCTAAACAAAACTGTAATATCATTATCAGATCATTTGCTGATTGTAAATGTGGCATTTTGGATACAATCAAGTAGAGACATTTCCCAACTCTTCTGTTTTGCTCTCTGTCTGTCTCTGTCTTTTTGTATCTGTTTTTCTAACCCACGTCCCATTTACAATCACATTTCAGCAGGGCAGCTTGATTACCATTCAGGTGGACGTCTGGCTGCAGCGTGAACTTGTTGGAAGAGCTCTTTGGAGTTGCTTAGAGAAGTGTGTGTGTGTGTGGTTGGAGGGGGTGGTGGTGCTGAGGGATCGATTTGATTCTAATCGGACCATGAAAAGAACATGATCTAACTGCTTTCAGCTGGGAGTACATTTGGGCCCTCTCCACTGTTTGCTTTCCCTCTTTACTCCCCTTTTCCTTTCTTTGATGCGCTCTCTCGCTCTGTCTCTCGCTCTTTGACACACAATGTCTCTGGCCGACAAGCCTTGAATGTCTCATTAATGACTTTGTGAATACTGGGGTAGAGAGATTTGAGGATGGACGTGGGGCGGGAGGGAGACAAAACAGGGGTGGAAAGAAAAGGGAGGAGAAAGCGTAAAAAATTCCAGAGTTGTTTGAAAGACTGGCTAAGATCTTTGCCTTGGATTATCGTGACAGCATTTTAGAGGCTCAATGGGGTTTGACCCCTTTGAATGCCTGCGTATTCGGCCGGATAGACACTCGCTCACTAACTCTGAAAGTTTGTCTTCTTTCTGCATTCTCCTCCAGTGTCCCGTCTCAGCATTTGCAGTCTTTTCTGTGTGTCCATCTCTCAAATTTTATATCCCCATTCCCATCTTCCATGGTCTCTCTCTCTCTTTGCCTCCCTGTCGGTGATATCATTTACCCATAGTTCACTCCCGTCCTTCCATCCACTTGTCATTGGGTGAAAAATATCTCCTTACTCTGTGATTCTCTCTCAGGATAAATCTGTTAATGTTCCCTCTGCTTTTCAGCCGCTCCTGTCATCAGGATAGTTAACACAACACTAAGGGCCATAAGTCAGAAGCCAAGGGTCAAAGGTCAAGGTGGTCCTGAGGCTCTCTTTTTCTGAATTTTTATTTTATTTGACTTTTTTCTGTGAATACTTCACACATGGTAATAGTAGAGACAAGCGGTAAGAAGTAAATTATTTTTTCATGTCCCAAGTCAAAGCAGATATGCTATTCAAGTCTTTTCACAAAATAGACATGCTTAAGTTATGATAAATTACAGAAATAAATAGCAAGTGCTAAGGATAGATAAAAAGGTAAAATATTATTATTATTATTAGTTAGTGCTGTCAAATCAATTAATCGCATTCCAAAATAAAAGTTTGTTTGCATAATATATGTGTGTGTACTGTGTATATTTATATGTATACGGTATATAGAAAATATATGTAATATATTTATTTATATATAATATACATTATATATAAATATGAAAACAATTATATATTTGTGTTTAATATAATTATATATAAGTGGTGTCAAAATGAGCGCGTTAACGCAAGCGATTCATTTTTTTGCTTAACGTGTTAAATATATTTAACGCAGGAGCGGGGCCACGGTTGGTCACCACTTTTTTCTTGACAAGAAGTGCATTCATTTAGATGCAGAACGTCTTTATGACCACATCAAACGGGAGACGTTTCAGGAGCGTGCTCCATCTTCACCTCAGCGCCAGGCATGAGTCAAACGAGCGCGGAAACGGTACTGTGTTTGGAGCGCGTGCTCTTCAATTGCACACACAAAGTGCGAATGAAACTACGTGCATGCAATGTCGTGGTCAGTTAAGTCATGAAGTTACCAAAAAGGCGATTTAAAGCTGCCTTAAAACTGTGCATACATTTAATATATTATGTATGAGTCACATTTAAGAAAACATCTCTGAAATGGTTTTCAAAACTGTCCTGGAGCAGCCCAGCACTGTCTCCCTCATCTAACACACCCGATTCAACTCATTAGAAGACCTGAAGTGGGTCAGAAAGGGTAAAGAGAGTTGAGAGAAAATAACGCTGCTTGTCAGATCCGCGTCACGTTCAGCAGCGGCAGCTCTTAAAGAAGTAGCAGCCAAATAACCTAATAACCCAGCTGCTGTGATGTCTGTTCATCAAAGAACAAAAAGAAGAAATCAATCACTTTTATAACTTTAAGGATTCATCTATATTTAATTTAGAATTTAGTGTTTGATAGCTTTATTCAATTTCTGTATATTTCTGCTGAAGGGCACAGGTAGCTAAACTACATTTATTATAATGGGTTTATGTGAAGATTGTTTTAAGATCACTTAAATTATAAGTTATTTTTTTAAGTCTAATAAATGTTCAAATTGATAGCTCTCAATTATATTGTAATGCTGAATGGCTAGTCAATGGTTAAATATAAGGGGGAAAAACAATTTCCGTCATAAAAAAAGATGCCATTAAACAAATATTAAAAATATACTGTCTTTATGTTGTTTGTACATTAATTTGAAGATTGAATGCGAAGTTATTGCAATATAAAAGTATATTTAAAAACTTTAATCGCGATTAATTTCAGGACAAAATTGGCAATTAATTTTTTTAATCGATTGACAGCACTATTATCTATGTGTGTGTGTGTGTGTGTTTATATACATAAGTATACACACATATAATGTAAACACAAACTTTTTTGAATGTGATTAATCACAATTAATCGATTTGATGAAAGCCCTATTATTATTATTATTATTAGATTTTTTTTTTCTGATATTTTTTTTTTCTTCTGAAATATTCAAGACAGAAATATTCAACGGTTATGTGGATTACATTGCTTGTACTTCCAAATGAAAAATTGGCAATTAATTTTTTTAATCAGCACTATTATCTATGTGTGTGTGTGTGTGTTTATATACATAAGTATACACACATATAATGTAAACACAAACTTTTTTGAATGTGATTAATCACAATTAATCGATTTGATGAAAGCCCTATTATTATTATTAGATTTTTTTTTCTGATATTTTTTTTTTCTTCTGAAATATTCAAGACAGAAATATTCAACGGTTATGTGGATTACATTGCTTGTACTTCCAAATGTATTTCTTTGTTTGTTTAATGGGAATAACATAACATTTTATCTTATTGCATTATTATTATTATCATTATTATTATTAATGGTATCATTACCATTACTCCTAATTTTGCTATTTTTGTTTATCTCCTAAACTTGAAAGTTTGTGTGTTGTACATTTCTTGTACTTTTAATTTCTTTCTTTCTTTCTTTCTTTCTTTCTTTCTTTCTTTCTTTCTTTCTTTCTTTCATAATAATAAAAATAATAATAAATATTGTTGTTATTATGGGACATATTTTATATAAATTACATTATACATTAAAAAACATTACACACACACACAGGTGAAATTTATTTACTAACCGTTGAAGTAATTGATTCTATACAACAAAAAGGATTAAATGATTTGACACTCAACTCTCACATAGGATGAAACTGTACGATTCAGTAAAAAACAGAGCCAGAGGAATCAGGTAGTGACCTTAGAAAGAGAGAGCAAATGAAAGATATAGAGAGGAAGGGACAGAGATGGAGGAGACTCGTGCAGGTGCTGCGAAGTGCCTCGCACGTGCATCCATATTAGTTTGCTTGACTTGAACTAGAGTCGCTGCAGCGAGCAGGTGAGGGGATACAAATTCTAGTGGGAAAGAGGGGGACTCCAACTCGCTTGCATACAAATTTCAGACCCCTACCTCCAAAACACTCACACACGCACAGACACAAATGGACTAAGGCAACACAAAGACACAGACACACTTGAAAGTCTCTTCAGCTCTAGTTAAACAGGACAGAGTGCGAGAGAGAGGAGCACAGCACAGCCCTTTCAGATCTACCCACTCCTCTCTGTACATGCACAACATTAAGGTCCTCTGGGCTATTTATGACACAGGGAAGCACAAAACTGCCACAATTAATGAGACACAGGGAATACACCTTATCCTGAGGTGGCTGAAACACTGCTGGAAGCTTTCCATACAGAATTAAAAAGCTTCCTTATCCTTAAGCTCATATTTGAGACCTAAAAGACTTGTGATAATTCAATTAGTCCTTTTTTCATCCAGCTACATGAAGTGCACCCCAGACTGTAGAGTGCTTTTCCCCACACAAATTAATTGGACCGCCACAACAATCACAACTTTTATAGGAGTATTCAGATTGTTTTGGTGCATTTTAGCATGGCTTGAATGGATACTTGTAGCATAGCATGTTGGAGTGTTGTTGAGGTGTAGTGTGGGTGAATGTTGCACTGGAAAAGCACAGAGTGGGAGATTAAAGTGTTTTCTAAATATTAGTCTTTTGGCAATATGTGCATGCTAGCTAACAGTTTATACACTGATCAAAAGATTGATGGTGGTTTTAGCGTTATAGGGAAGTTTAAAAGTAAACAATTTAACACTGGAATGAAGAACATCCAATCAAGTTGTGGTCAGTTGTAAATCGTGTACATTGAATTTTTAAGGTTTTGATGCAATGGCGAGAATTTTTTCTTCTTCCATATAGTGATATATATTAGAGTAAAATGGATTATCTAAAAAGAAAAAAAAATTGTAGGGTTGGGACTTGGCTTTATTAATCAGTTGTTGATCAGATGAAGGTAGATAAACAGCACACATCGCCAGAGGGAAGTCTGTCGCTTTACTGGAAGATAGTTATGATAGTTATGAAAGTTACGATATTTTGATAAAAAACTTAACTGTCAACAAAATTAAACATGTAATGGATGAATTGTTCACAATAAACTCAATAACATGCATTTAGAAAATAAATAGGTAAAAATAAATACTATGGGTTAATTCAAGATCAGCTCAATCAACTTGTCAATTAATTTTTTATAAATGTAAAAAAAACTATTATTTGAGCTGTAAAGCTGTTCTCATCATTTTCATGGTCGATTTAGGGTTTGTCGTTATACTGTCATGGCAATAAAGTTGTGAAATTATATATAACATTACACCAAAAAAAATGTCAGTAAGCTGTTATTCGCACTAAAATTATGTTAACATACATATTGTTTACATCTTTTGACTATACTACGAAAACTGTGAGAAACAGTGAGTGCCTGACTGCATCCCAAAATGTTGCTTATTTTTTAAGAAAAAAAGGGAAAATTTGTATTTATTTATTTATTCATTTATTTGTGAATGCTGTTGACTGAGCTCAACTGCAATATTTCTTTAATATTAAGTCTATTTTAGACAAAGGAAAATTTCAACCCAAACTTTGTTTTTCTTTCACAGTATCGGGTTAAGTCAGGTGTTTCATCCAGTTACGCCTCTGTTGTTTAATAAGCTCCATTAGAGTTATAACTGTTGCTTTGCTATCTAACAATCTTCTACATTTGCATCGATTTCTATTTGTGAACCTTATGCAACCATGTGTTTTGAAAATCGGGAACAAGAATGCTTCAAATTAATAAACCAATAGCTTTGAGGATAAAATCTGTAATCTAGGTAGCATTAAGATGTCTGTAGAGTAATTATTACTGTATTTCACACACAATGCTAAAAACACAAGCACTTCAGTAACTTACCCTAGATTTGGCTTATTATCCTGCACAGCTCAATTCATTGCAGAGCTTATCCTGGCTTCAAAGCGATGCCTATAGAACACACAGGTTACTAGTGTACCGTAGGCTGATGGAATAAACCAATAGCTTTGAGGATAAAATCTGTAATCTAGGTAGCATTAAGATGTCTGTATGCAGCTGTAGAGTAATTATTACTGTATTTCACACACAATGCTAAAAACACAAGCACTTCAGTAACTTACCCTAGATTTGGCTTATTATCCTGCACAGCTCAATTCATTGCAGAGCTTATCCTGGCTTCAAAGCGATGCCTATAGAACACACAGGTTACTAGTGTACAGTAGGCTGATGTGTATGTAAACACAGAGAACCTCAGATGACTCAATAAGCAGTTCGACCCACTGATGCACGATAGGCCAGGCTAGACTTGGGAACTGGATTAAATGTACAAACAGAGCAGAACTCGGTTTGTAAAGCCCCACACTGCTGTAAAAAGATATGTTTTAATTATCTGAACTTTAGGATATATAAGAGAGGGTTTATTAGAAAAGATATCTGAGACATAACATTATAGGTGTGCAAAGCACAAAGAGATTTTAGGTTAATTAGGTTGATTTTAATTTTAATTAACATGTTTAACATGTAAAACATTACAATTCAGGATATTGCAATTGGCTGATACTGATAAGTCAATAATTATATATTATATTTTGTTATGGCTTAAAACTGATAAATGGCCTACATTAAAAATCTGTACTATTTTGTCTTAATAAATAAAATCAAAAACTGAAATCAATCATTTTTAAAGCTACAAGTGAATTTAGGTATTATAATGTACATTAGGAAAATGGATATTTATTTTGGGATTTGCTCAAGGTTGCATTTAGCAGTGTTATTAAATATTAAAAACTCTTAAGTATTTGTTTTGCATATACATTCCAAGAATCTCATTGGCTGTAATAGAGGTATGTTTTCCTAAGTATTTGTTAAGAGGATTGAGGGGGTTTTGGTGGTGCTAGCAATACATAGAGGGAACAGTATTATAACAGTACCAAAAATAAACACAAACAAGCAAGAAAGTAATGACAGTCAGTCGGAGATTGACAAAGCAAAATGATGCTCCTAACATTGACCAAATGGGCTCTGGATGGCCTGATCCCAATTTATAGCAATATTTTGACACTGATGATCTCTTCTCTTAAACTAATCTCTAAAAACCATCCACATAACTAACACAGTAAGAGAAGACAGCAGATCATATCTGAAAATTGCAGCATACACTCATTTATAATATGTGTGCCCTGTTCATCCAGAAAGGAAGTGATGGGGGGAAAGAGAGTGTGAGAGAGGGCAGGGTTGATGGCAGCCATTAAAGTCAACTAGTACTCCCTAGTAAGAGGGCAATCTGGGGAGAGTGGTGTGTGTGTGTGTGTGTGTGTGTGTGTGTGTGTGTGTAAAAGTGCATAACAATGACGTATGATGATGAGCCATGATAAACATTACTGTAATTGACAGAAAAACACCACACTCACACTCCAGTCATGATAGAGTCAATCAATAACGTGTGCATCTGCTCACAAGAGAGTGAACAGAGAAAACCCTCATCAGAATAATGAAACACATCAGTGTCTGCCGAATCTGTGCTCTGATAACTTTCTAGTTAATTCCTGACAGTAAGAAGTATAATTCATTTCTGACAAAGGGAACAGGACTATTCTTCCTCCATTATGTGATTTTATTTTCTTGGCTTTGTATTTTTAAAATTAATTAAAATTAAATATAAACTAACAATACTATCAGATATTGAAATACAGATACTTCTGCAAAATAAATAAATAAAAAATTTGCTAATGGAGTTAAACTGCCTTTTTTTAAGATCTGTGGTAAACTGAATTGGTAATTGTATTTATTAGGTGCATGCATCTTTTATAACCTTTAAACAGTAAGCACATCTTATGTTACAAACTGGATGTTTAGTAATATTCTGAAAATATGATAATATATACATTTTTCATATAATTCATAAAACTATATTTTATTTATTTTTTCAGATGCATTTTACTGACAAAAAGCTACTAAATTTGGCACAATAATTTAATGACTAAAACTAAATATATGTTTACTGATATTTTGATTCAGATAGACTATATTAAGTCACTGGAGATAATTAAAAAAGGGATTTCAACAACTGCTTGTTACAATTTATGCTTGTACAAAACTGCTTCTACAAGAGATTAAATGTTAAAGGTCCAATATTATCAAAACTGAAATGTCCTGGCTTTTTTTCATGATAACTGAGGTCTAGGTGCTATGTAACTACCAACTACCATACTACACTGCCTGCATAAAGTAGCTGTGATTTTTCACAAACCATTGTGACTTGCGTAAAAAGGTGACGTCAGAACTACACAGTCACCGCCTTCAGTCACCACCCCGAGCACCGCCCACCGTCCCACTCTCCTTTTGCCAAACCCCCAGACAACATCGCGTCCATGCCATTGCTGAGCAACAACAACACGGAAACATGTCGAGAAAACGCTGTTCAGTCTGGATGTCAGGAAACTACTTCTTTGCACAGTAGGGCTGTGACGGTCGCCGTGACAACCGCGTCAACCGTAGTGCACATGACGTCACACACTCTATAACAAGCATAATACAAAGTTTTGTATACAAGTGTAATAATAGTAACAGTTGCAAATTGTTTTATTTAGACTATAAGTCTATGCTAATTCACAAATGACCTCAAACGCCATACACGGCGTTTAGATTGGCAGGTTTGAGCGCAGGAAAATATAGTACAGAATACAGAAACCAAATACTACATTGCCAATCTGGAATCATTTCCATTCATGTCACCCATCCACATTTGTACAAGTTTCTTCATGTTCACGTGATCGCAAACGCTCGGCTGGTCAGGTTTGTATTTACTGCATTCGGCGTTTGAAAAAAAAAAACATGAATTACCATTCTAAAACATCCTGTTGTAAGCGCGTTTGAGGAGGTGGTTGGTTGTCTCTTGTCGTCGCCGATTCGGGGTCTGAGTTCGGCTCAAACATGTAATTTCTTTCAGCAGTGACCATCATTACCGGTGTTTCTATTGATCTTACTTGTGAGTATCACCAATCCACAGCAGGCTACAGCATACATGACCCTAGTTACCTGTGGTTGGCCTGGCCGTGCATCACTCAGAAAACAACAGGCCAATCAGAAGAGAGGCTCATGAATATTAATTAGACAGGCCAAAATCGACCTGTTCTTTGCAGAGCTTCTGAGAGAGGAGCTGTAAAAATATATTGAGATGGTTTTTGGTACTTATACCATACGACATCATACGACGTATAGGACATCAAGACTTAAAATAAAACTCCAGAAATGTGGAAAATATGTGACCTTTAACTTAAAGGCATTATATTAAATTCAGATGCTAAATAAAGTTTATTTAAATTTATAATTATTTAAAACAAAATGGGAATTAAATTGGAAAAACATGGAATACATTTGATTACTATAATATGGTCATATTTATCTCGCACCAGTAAACATCTATTGTGGCTAATGTACAGCACCGGACCTCCCAAGTACATCGCTATATATTTTAAAAGAGTGTTTTGGATATTACTCTGCAGCTCTCTATGGCCCTTTGATTAAGACCTTACATATTTACCACATTTTATTTCAGCATATCAAGAGAAACGCAATCGGCATAAGGGCTATTTGGTCCCTCTCGCCTGTTGTGGTTTAGTCATGAATGTTTGCCTATTCGTTTGGAAAGAACTGTTGGCTATTAGGAAGAGTTGTGCGCTCTAATAAGGTGATGAGAGAGAGGATTCTTTTAATGAGGTTAGAGGAGTTTCTGTGGCTAACGTTGAGTTCAGCATCACCGAATCTGTCGGCATTTATCTTGTTTTCTGGCCTCACCTAATTGCGCGCTGTTTACATGGCTTCTCCTTCGGTCTCACCCATTCTTTGTGTGTTTATTGAGAAATAAACTCTCTAAATATATCTTGTCGTTTATCCGTAAAGAAAAACGTTGGGAATAAGCAACAGTTCCAATTTGCTGTAGAAATTCCTATGTGTGTGGCTCTGGCTCCTTTTCATAAAAATCGTATCTGTCATTAAGACATAAATTAGATTTTGACACACACAGGCAATTGAATTTAAGCCCCCCACTCAGCCCCCAAAACGATGAAATGAAGAGCAGGCCCTGCAGCTGCTATTCAGATGAAGGAGATAATTGGCAATGAAAAGTCACTGCGCCGCATTATGTTGTCTGCGGGATCATTGTTCATTTCCCCCTTGCTATTGAAGACTATATTGAAAACCCGAGTGTTTCTTTTCAGTTTTCAGTATTCACCGTGTGTTGCTTAGTTACTGGGAATGGGGGGAATCACCCACTGTATCAGTCGGGATGGGCCGCAGGCTGGCCCCTTGCGCCACAATGCAACTTTTGTGAGGAGACGTTGACACAAATGAATGACACTTATGCAATACGGCAGTTATGGACCGCTTATAGTGCAATATTGCACGGAACTAAAGGCGAGAGCTTTTGCCACCATATACGCTGACAACTGTGTTCATTTTCAACACATTAGAGATAGGCTACTCGCATTTGATGTAAATATAATATAAATGCTAATAATAACGGCTTTTTTATTATTTAGTCTCTCCCAGTAGTTGCACATTAACTCACATAAACGAATTATATTCCTATGGAACTGCACCCACATCTGATCCTTGAATTGAAATCCATTAAAAATGCATGCATTTTTAATTAGATTACAACAGGAATACAAATAGAATACAAATAGAATAAACCTTCAAGACTCATCTTGGCATATAGAAAAAAATATTTTATTCAATAATGCTAACGAAATGTTACAGAATTTTGGAAAAGTTCAGCAGACGCTGTCAATTACTCTTGGTTTATTTGATTTTTGCCCTTCATAATAGCTCATAAAGGCTATTTTATAACAACTTTATTCATACAGTGAGTATTCATACACTTGTATGTCAAAAAATAAACTCCATTGTGACTAGAGCAGTCAGTTTGGACTCTTTTTGCACAACCACCATCACAACAAATCCATTCACCTCCACTTATGCAAAAGAGTTTGTGGAAGTATTAAACAGGTGTTTATGAAAGTTATGTAGTTTTAGTGCTTTGGCAGAAAATTACATCCAGTGGGCTTTTTTCCCCATGTGGCCTTTGCTGTAGCACATAGTAAGGGGCAAAATGTGAAATAGGCCTTATAAAAAAAATAATACCGAATGGTAAAAAAAAAACAAAACATTATTTTTCTTTAGATGTTCTTGACTATATCATTTGCCTTAGTTCCAATACCAAACACGATGTTGTAACCTATTTATAGCGTAACGAAGACCTGAGGAGAATAGAAGAGGTTAAGGATTTATTTTACTCAATACTTGTCTAAACTGTAATGAACTGCAATGTAAACTTGCAGTTGATTTAAGCTAGAACCCAGGCTTCGTATAGGCACTAACTGGCCAACACTATAAAGGACGACTGAAATGTGTTTAAATACTGATTAGTGTATTTGCAACATGTTATCCCCAATATCTGCGTTATTCAACCACAATCACTTCTCTTTGAAACAGGCCCTACACGTCTGTTAGACTTTCCGTCTTAACCCAAGCAGAAAAAGATGTATTCCTATCACCCGGAGCAGAATGAAAGGAATCAAAGGAATCTTTTCCTTAAATGGTCTAATTTTCCCCTTGAATTATGAAAGTAATGGCTAGGTAACACTGTGTGCACAGTACCCGACGGCTTAAGTCTTAAATCCTTCCACGTGGCCCGGCTAGTCGTGGCAATTAGAGCTCATTACAGACTCATAAAGGTGCTCATTTGTTGGATTACTTAATAGACAATGACATTGTATCGTGAAGAATTATGGAGGGAAAAAATAATATTGAAGAATGGACGGTATGAAGGGCGCGCGCCGTGAATCATTCCGCATGGGTTGTCATTCATCTCTGTCTCTCTCACCCTCTTCTCTCATGTCTCATACGCCATGTTTCCTCCATTACAACAATTACAGCCAGAATGACAGATGTGTTTGTTTTTTCGCCTCCCCAATTCAGCCCAAGTCATATTCTACCTCGTTTAAGAATGAGACTTGCCGCTGATTTCAGCAATTAAATGCATATGAAAGCAAAGCACCCGGCAGCGTCTTCTCTTGATGATACTAGCACTACATGCTGATATGAAATCGTCATTACGGCGCTTGAACTTTGGCCTCAATCATCATTAGTAGACTTTCAATTCTATCTTAACATCCATAATAAAGCCGGAGAGCTGATTTTACTGTTTTGCATGTTATTGAAAAGCTCAGGTGTCAGCCCTGTAATTGAGTGTGAGCTTAGATAATTGCAGCCTACATACACAGGCGCGTATAGATTGACAGCATTACTTTCACTCCAACTTGGGTATGTCATCTTTTGTGCCAAAAAATTTAGGTTTATAAACTTTTATCAAAAGTTTTAATTAAACAATAAATTCAATTATAATATTAAGATACAATCAGGAAGAATAAGTTACCAGTCAAATGAAATCAGCATAAGCAATTCGTCTTTGCACAGAAGAGTACAAATGTGGCATCAAGGCATATTTATAGAATTTTTGACAAGATTCAGAGGTGGGATTAATGCATCTCATAATAACAATGTTATTAGATTAATTTTTAAATATAATGTCTTGAATATAGAAATTTAAATTATTTAAATGACTCTATTTATACTTTAAAAATGAAACTGAAACCGCCACTAGGTGGCAGCAAGTCACTGTCTTTGTTACTGAATCATTCATTCAATCGATTCATTCAAACCCACATGAAAAAAATCAGTTTTGGTGTTTTTGAACCATACTATAGTAAAGTGTATTATACTGTAGTATTTAAAACACTTTGTTAATGAATGCTACAGCATACTGTAGTATTAACTATAGTGAACTGATAAACTGAAATAAGTACTGTAGTATACTTTAGTTTTTATTGCAGTAAACTGTAGTGTATTGTAGTATAATATACGCTAGTTGTAGAAAACAGTATTGCATAAAGTAATTTGTTTATATTACTACAGTTGTTATATTACCACAGCAACTATAGAATTACCACAACAAATTAATTCAAGTACTTTACTATAGTATGGTTCAAAAACACTATAGTATTTACTATAAATTACTATAGTATTGGCTGATTCATTTAGGATCGAAGCAAGTGACTCTCTTTATGAATGGGTCATTGAATCATTGACTCACTAGATTTGCTCAAAAGCAAAGATTCAGTCAAAAACGAAACAGCGCTGTTCCAAAGACTATAGATGCGCAGCGGCGCAGCTGTGACTTTGTTTTTGAACTATATTTTTGTTGACGAAATAGAGCAAAATAGACAACAGTGTTCCTAAAATGTAAGTCACTTAATATTAACTTTTGTATAAAATCAAAAATGTATAAAACTGTTGTATAAATTCAATTTCACATTTGCAAACTCTCTTTATGATCATTAAAAAGCTGTTGCCCTCCTTAGTTCATCGCTATCTCACAAACTTCCATTTTAATTAATAAAGATCTCTACACTGCACACTGAATCTATTATTGACATCGTCTCTAGCCAATACTTTGTTACAATGAATGACAAAAATCAGTCCGCTTTGATGATCTGTTCTGTGTGGAGCAGGACGCGCAGCGATGGAGAAGCGAACCATAAACACTGCGCTACGTTTATGTGCAGAACTGGGATCGCTTTCGTAGTCTTTTGAATGGATAAAATATAGAAATCACTTTAATTTCCAAATAAACCGAACCATTTGGAAGTGAAACACCCCCCTCGAAATTCACTCCCCGGACTCCGCCCCATTTCCAGCCCTGATAGTAATAAATAAATACAGTTGAATAGACGGGGGGAAATGTTCATGTAGCATATTGTTAGTTGTAAACATACAAATATGTGGATGCCTCGTCTATTAAATTTAAGGTTAGGTCAAGGAAGCTCTAATACAGTATGTAAACATAAAAGAACCATGGATGAGGGGCGATTGTTACATTCTTATAGACATGGCTTTTGGCCAATAATCTCTTGAGTTATTTCTATACTGAGGTGTAATTTGCCATCTAAAATGAAGAACGTTACTTTCATGTTGACACAGACAAGCTCAGTTTATGTGAGAAATATATAGGCCTGCCTTTCTTCAATATCATTTGGAAATCTAAATAATAATACAGTATATTAGACCAGAATTATAAAGGGATAATTGTTGATATCTCAGTAGGCGCACTTGTCAGAGCTGTTGTGCCACTTTGCCTGTCAAGGATCGCACACACGCGAGCTAACAAGACTGTATGGGAAAATATTTGATTGGAGGCTCTCATGGGCATCACGTGTCTCGGGACACCAGAGGTACTAAAGCCCCTAGGCCGTGAGCGCACGTGGGTGACGTTAGGGCCGGCCCTCTCCGGGGTCCCTTTTGTTGAACTATCAAACATAAGCCAGCTCCCGAGGGCTCTAGAACAGTGTTAAGACCACTGTGTACTGCGCAAGTCCTTGGAGCAACGCCATCAGTGTGGTATCACTGACACCATCAGCATCACACGCAGACAGAAGCGATCATGTCGAGGTCTTTCTACGTAGACTCTTTGATTATCAAGGATCCCGCTCGCCCGGCTCTCAGCGAGCACACGGGACAGGACTTTCTCATCCCCATTGGCATGCACTCTCCCGGAGTGATGAGCGTCACTGCGCCCGTTTGCCCGTCCCGGAAGACCGGCACCTTCTGTGTCTGTCCGATTTGCGTAACCTCGCATATCCACTCTCCCCGCGGCGGAATCCCACTGCTGAAGGGACAGGGCTTCTCCGCTGGTGACGCGGCTTTCTGTCAGAGGGTAGCACACCAACAGAGCCCCGCGTTAGCGCACCCGGGACACGGACACCCGCCCACAAGCTACAGCGTCACTGACCCTCGGAGGTATCACTGTCTGTCTCTAGGTGAGTGAGTGCGCGCGCAAGCTGTACACCTGTTACTCCTTATGACGAGACGCTTGACTATTTGGCAGTTTATATAATTCAAAAGTCAGTCTTCACGCATTTTACCTTGTTTTATTTTACTTTTTATCGACTTTATATTTTAATAATCATGTTGATGTTTTGGCACATTTACTTCTCAAATACACCGAATGATATATTAATGGCATTCGTTGAATTATTTCGCAAATTTGGTTGGCACTGACGTGATTTTAAGAGTTTCTTTATTTTTTCTCCTCCAGGTGCGTCTGACAACAGCCACATACAGAACGGCAAACGGATGCGCACTGCCTTCACCAGCACTCAGCTGCTTGAGTTGGAGCGCGAATTCTCATCTAACATGTACCTCTCCCGCTTACGCAGGATCGAAATAGCCACATATTTAAACCTGTCAGAGAAACAGGTGAAAATATGGTTCCAAAACCGCCGCGTTAAACACAAGAAAGAAGGCAAAGGTACGCAGCGGAGCGCTCACGCAGGATGCAAATGCTCGGGCAGCCACTCACACTATCCGCGCTCGGAAGACGAAGAATCTCTGTCACCTGTGTCAGCAACAGAGGAGAAGGAGACTTCACCTATCTAGGGGCGTCGCGAACATCATAGACTTAAGTTTGGTACCCTGCATGGCACGTTTAAACGTACGGATCCGTTGAAACGGCTGAATTTATGGGACACTGTCTTCCATATTTCCATAGCCCGAAGTGTATGGAAGTTTAGCGACTACCAATTCCTCCCTCTTTCCTCTTAAAGTATTGTTTTACCCTGACACTCAAGTCAGTTATTTGTCTTATCCGTATGACAAACTGTGAAATAATAGATGCAAGTAAAATACGTTTTTACAGTTTAAGTGAAAACGTTTTTGAAACGACCACGGATAATCCATGCCGTCTTCCCTGTTCTTTGACGAATAAATGTTGGATATATAGAGAAGATAAAACACTCCCTGTGTGATATTGTAAATACGCAGACTGTTATTCCAACCTGTCCTAGACTACTGAGAAACTGTGATTTTTTTTTCACCTGAATTTTATGTGCATATTAAAGAAAATGTGTATATTTGTATTTATTTAAATAAAATTACTTCTCTAACTACACTTTGAGTTCTGAAATTCATATGAGTTCTGTATTAATTTTCCTATACTGGAGCAAGGCACCTGTTTAAATATTTCACAAATGAAAATACATAAACATTAATATGGCCACATAATGAAATGATAGATAGATAGATAGATAGATAGATAGATAGATAGATAGATAGATAGATAGATAGATAGATAGATAGATAGATAGATAGATAGATAGATAGTAAAACAATGTTTCATTGATAAGTTTTACCTATGATAAGGATGGAGAAAGTTGGGTTGGGATAAAAACTTTTCCAGGTTTGAGACATTGGTATTTTCTAGCCTTCTCAAATGTAAAATACAGTCCAGTTCAACCCCATCTTTTTTTCTTTTTTTTTTTGAATAGGACTTTGGGAGACAAACTTAAGTTCAGAGTTTGTTGTATCATAGTATAAACACGTGACAAATTGTTTTAAATGTGTATTAGCAAGACGCCATCCGCATTTGTTTTATTAAGAAAACACTTCAGAGCCTTCAGACCCCTTGAATCCTTTTCAAAGAGAACAGGAGAAACTCCTTCCTTAAAAGCCTCCTGAAGTGTAACACTATATGTGAAACTTATTTGTTAGCCTACATGCAGTTTATTTTAGTTTTTGAATTTTTATTAGTTAATTGTTACCTTAAGGGTGCTTATTCAGAGCTTTAATTTAACTGCGCAGTCTCACTTGGTGTTTAAGGATCAGTTAAACATATGAGATGCATTTTCACTTATTTTCCAGTGTTCTTCTCGTATATTCCCTACTAGTGCACAGGCCACAAAAGGCTTATAAGAGAGGATTTGTATCTCACGAGCCAGGTGATAGTCAATTATACGTCGACCCTATTCTGTGTGTGCTTTTCAAGAGACGGTTGTCCCCCTGTTAAATTAATCCGAAAGGAGTTTAATTGCAGTTTTTGTCCCACGTTGGTTGCTTATGTAGCAATTCCTTCAATACGAGCGAGGGAAAAAAGCTACGCAGAGCTGGCCAAAGGCTTTGACAGGTTAGATTGTCCTGCCAGGAATTCGCATTTAGCCGGCGGACCCCCGACGGCGGCGAGCTCAAGGCCTTTCACGAGACGTCTACAGGGTTCCTCCGCGCGCGAGAAAACGATTTAGTCACTGTTTCATTAGGCACTATTTGAACCTTTCAACTTGGGCCAAATTGAGGGGGCATGCTGAAAATTGAGGGATTACGTAGGAGGGGTGATAGGAAATTAGCGAACGCTTAATTTAACTCGTGTTCCGTCAGAGTTCGGGATACATTCCTAATTGAGAGGGGAAGCAGGTGAAATTTTGGTCCCACGCAGGTCCTTTCAGAGGGGGAATAAATGGCCTCCTTTCACGTCTCGCTTCACGATCATATATTATCGAGGGAAGGCACCTAATGAATATATATTGAATTTCTTATTAATCGAATTAGACTTCACCCCTCGCAGGTGTGAGAGAGAAAGACCCCCCGACAAAAGAGTTTTCAGCCGTTTCAGAACTGACTCCGGTTTTTCAGACGTGACACGGTTGACCCCAGATACTTGTCACTTTATTAATATCAGATTTAAGTCTCGAGTTTGGAACTTGAAAACTTTAAAATGACACGTTAATTTGAACAGAGTTACTAAAAAATAAACAAACCTAGAAACAAATCTAGGTCTTCTTGGTTGTACATGAATTTTTTTAGCTGTTTATTTAGGTAGGCAGTTAGCCTGTTCTGTACTCTTTAGAAAATTGTATTAAGCTTCACATTCAGGTTGTGAGGCAAGGTAATGCAAGCTTTCTTTTTGGTGTTATGGCATGTAATATCAATTGGACGGGTGGTGCAGTTGAACACCAGATATATTAGAGAATCCGATGCTTAAAACCAAATATTACATGGAAACAAAGTACGGCTCAGCTTTTAAAAGATTATACGCACTGTCGCAAAATGGGCAATTATGCATGACAAAGAGCAATTAATAGAAGCCCCTTTTAAGTGCTTGCAGCTGCTTTCGCCTTGAGAGAAGTGGGGCACTCGGGCAATGAATGCCTCCGAAACCTGTTTTGTCTTCAGTCGCGGAAACCGCTTTTTTAATAGTTTAAACTGCGAAGTGAAATGCTGAAAAACGTCGTTAACGTGAACTCTTGAGCTCGAGAACAGCGTTTGGGCTTTCCGTCCAAAACCGATTGTTTCAAAGATGATGGAACTGTGAATTCTAGACACGTGTCCCATCAGTGCTGTCCATGGTGACTTAATTTAGTGGGAACTCGGTCATCACACAATATGTCCCGAGTGCTTTTGTCGGGCTCTCTAGAATGGGCCCTTTCTGAGACGTGTCAGCTCCTCTTTAAGGCGTCCCATTGTTGCGCTCCCGAGCGTGCCCACAGTATTAACAAGTGTGCTTAGTGGCTTTGCTGGATGAGAATGTACAGCCGTTGTAAAAAGAGGTCAGCATTGAATGAGATAATATATGATTATATTATATCCGTCACACAATGTTAGAGGACAGAATATTATTCATTACTTTGGCCAGCTCAAGGACTTAAAACATAGATAGATAGATAGATAGATAGATAGATAGATAGATAGATAGATAGATAGATAGATAGATAGATAGATAGATAGATAGATAGATAGATAGATAGATAGATAGATAGATAGATGATTGGAGAATAAACAAATAAAATGTCTTTCCTTTCTCTCTACTGACTGTTTGTTGATTATATAAGGGTTGGAAAGCATACTTGAGGGCTGTAAATAATCAGAATGAATGCAGAAATGTATCAATGCCTATCATTGTAATCATTTGTAAATGTTGTATTTTGTCTCTCTAAACAAGTATTGAGTACTTTGAACATCTATTTTAAGGAATTATTTCTGCAAGAACAAACACAAGAGGAGCCAAAGCACATAAACTGCAGGCCTCGGCTTTTGGAAATGCAGGGGGAAAAAATATTTTTAACAAGATCCCCTTTGAGGTACAAAACACTAATTTGATCCCCTTTGATGCCATAACACTAATCCTGAATGAACGATATTTCAAAACATTGCATGATGATTCAACATACTGACATCACGTGTGAAAAATCAACACAGAAATTCCTCTGCAGGGGGAAAAAATATTTTTAACAAGATCCCCTTTGAGGTACAAAACACTAATTTGATCCCCTTTGATGCCATAACACTAATCCTGAATGAACGATATTTAAAAACATTGCATAATGATTCAACATACTGACATCACGTGTGAAAAATCAACACAGAAATTCCTTTATGAACATTGTGCCCTATTTTACTGACTTAGAGTGTAAAGATTTGATCAATCAAGAGCAAGACCAAAATATGAGCTTCAATTCAGTCTGAATTTTATACTAAAAAGTAGGGGTGCTTCAATCAGGATTTTTGAGGCCGATCACTGATCGCCGATCACAGAAAGCAGTATCTGCCATACCGATCACCGATACCGATCTTTTTAAAGCCTTCTTTTTATCATTTATAACTATTTATAGTGATACTCCAATCAGGATTTTTAGACATTTATTCAGGGCCTGAATTTCATTTTGAAAGTGGGGGGACTTCCCCTCTTAGGTGACTCTTGTGAGTGGGGCAGCAGCTTTCACACAGACTACTGATCCATGGCTGTTTACCACAAACACAACATTTATCCATTATTTTGATTTCAAATCCAAACATTGTCACTGAAAATGCTTTTTCAGCATTGCAATTATTTTTTTACACAGTACAGTAATAAATGTTTAAACACAATAAATATAAGCAACACATTATTCAATGCTTTTTACTTTTGCATTTACTTCTAGATTTATACATTAAGTTGACCAAGCAATTGGCAAAATATTTAAACTACTTTTCTTACGTTATCATAAACTTACCATTGACAGAAATAGTCAGCTCTACTGCCTTTCCTTTTGCATTTAAATCTTTTACAAGCAATCCTGCAGTTCATAAAGAACTTTGTTTTCCTACCTCCACCAGTGCCATCTATTATTGCCTTCTTTATCTAAAAGTGCTCTTTCCCTTTAAACCTAGCCAAAAAGCCATATGTGTTGACTGTGAAACACAGTAGACTTTAATAATATGCATTTATGGTGTAATTACTACATTTGCGTGTCAATCCATGTTCATATTTACTGCAAACAATGTGCTGTTACTTTAATTCAGGGCTATTATAAAATAGACTCGGTGCGGAAACGATCTCTGCACTGCTGCAGACTCACCGCTCCTGAACGCACTGCCGGGCCGAGTGAGTACCTCACCTTCAGCATTATAATTATTTCACCCGCCCCAGACAGAGACTGAGACGGTGCCACTGCATGTCGTGCCAAACCTCTCACGGCAGCGTCATCAGCTTGAGATTGCTTTTTTGAGATCGGCCTTTTAGAGACCCCCGATCAATCATCCCAACGTGATTATCGGCCGATAGTGATCGGTAGCCGATCAATCGGAGCACCCCTACTAAAAAGCATACATATTTGAAGAATATCTTGTGCGTTTGCCACTTTTAGTGATTAGTTGTAATAGTCAGTACAGTACAATTAGTCAATACATGAAATATGAGGCCCTATGGAGAATGGAATAGCGGGGGCATTTTAAATAGTAAAGATGTCAAGTTGCTGTTTAATAGTAAATACTATAGGTCGTTTGTAATTTAAATAATCGGCTGCTGAATTTTGATCAGCTGTTGGCAGTCATTTTGGGTATTTATCAAATTATTTTATGTTTAATATGTTTCATTGACTTATGCTATGATAGTACTTGCTGCAAAGAAATGCTACAATTTCAACTTCCGCGATCGAAAAGTTGCTGTAATCAGCATGCATTTTCGGTTATAGCGCCACCTATAGGCGAAACTTTACGAAATTTGATGCGTGTCCTTAGAATATCCTGTTGCAAACTAAGCTGCATTTAAATTGGCCTAAAGACCAACAGCTATCACTCTTCAGCTCATAGTTTTCCTTTTAAACTAAACAGTGTTGAGGATCTGGAACTCTAACCCACACTTTTGGGAGGGAAAAAAACAGATGACCATGAAAATCTGGACAAAAACAAGAGGGTTACTTTTATTGACCCATAACGACAGAAAATAACAGGGCAATTCCCTCACCCAATAATTTGAGAGAAGAAAAAAAAAGTAAAATAATTGTTTCACTTTTGCCTTGACATTTCAGATTTCTAGGCAACCAACGCCCACCGAGAAAGCGTGTCCTAAGTATTTACTTTAACATTTTACACGCTCCTGTGCTAAGCGCCTTTACTGACTCAGTGTTTGCGTTCAAGGTTCACCAGCAGCATTCATTATACATTTTTCCTCCGCGCAGAGCAGTAGCGCTTCTGCCCGGCCCCACGCCCACAGATATATAGCCGATAAAGAAGAAAACGGCGAGCTTCAGCACGCTGGACAGCGCGTGTGTGAAAACAGCGCGTCAGAGCCAGTGACAACTGACCATTCAAAAAGGTTGACTCCATATCAGCACAGATAACAGAGAAAGCTTTTTCTTTTGGAGTTGGAATGCATAAAGTATCTTTTTTTCTCTCCATTTTGATCTAATGAATCCTTCTAAAGGCATTTTCTGTTCTTCATAAGCTTTGCATATTTTCACGGTTAATGATTTTTATGTTTCTGAGACTGAAAATTAACACCAAAGTGGAACTGAACCTTCGTTACTGCTGGTTACTGTGTAAAATCAGTTGACAACGTTGTAACATAGTGAAAGCAGAATGTGCTAAAAATTACAAGTCTGTGTTTTTCTTATTTTTTCTGTGAAACAACGTATGCATGTCAAAATGTCAAACCTCAAATCTTTGCTGTTATTGCACCCTATATTTATAAGTCGTTATAGTGCTAATAAAGTTAAATCCATTTGTTTTGATGTGGTTTGTACTTCGATTCCATTTTTATTACTCCCAGGGGGCTTTAATTCGCTCTCTCCGATTCTCTTTCTCTCTCTTACTTAATAGGTTTGAACTGTAATGACAGGAGAGAGATGGATACAGGCTGTCCCACCGACGGACCTATACGCCACCATGTGGTTATATCTCTCTGAAGAGAGACTAGACTTAAAACTCACACCGCATTTCTTCACTCAGACATTACAGATAAAACTCTCGCTGGATGTGCATGTTCCTGTGAAAACGATTTCTTCATCTTGGCGTCAGACATACTGAGAGGACATAGACTAAAGTCCTGGTGTCCCGTAGCTGAGAGAGATTCTCCCTCCCGCTCGCGCATTCGTCCCATACTGGACATTCTTTTGAACTGAAATGATTTCACTGAATTATCGCTGAATTTACATACAAATTGCAGTATGTATTTAATGATTTTATTAAATAAAAATTACAAGTCAATTAGAAAACTGGAAAAATTAACTGCAGATGTTTTTTGTTTGTTTTTACGGTTGGTTGAAAAGTGCATATATCCTGACTTCAGCTGTGTTGATCATATAAAGTGATTCAGAATATTCTCATATCAAATACCTCCATTTGGTAAAGTCCACATGTCTGCATAAGTCTGAAATTAAAATACTTTTAATGCATGCATCTTAAGCAAACAATAACGAACTACAGTCAGTCGAATTAGACCCGCATAATTGCGCGTATTGGTTGCCAATCTTTTGCTCACTTCAATGCATTTAAACGATTCCAAACTAAAGCACCGATCAAGGTATCCCGCGCTGTTTCTGAAGGCTTCAGTTTTAGTCTCAGAGATTAGAGTCTTTTGTTTCCAGAACAAAGGACTCTGTTCTTTTGAGCGGCCGGGCGGCACGAACATGTGGAAATAATTGTGCTGGGCAACTGGAGATGTGTGTTTCTCTGCGAGGGTGAGCTGCAAGGCGGGCTCCTCTGGACCGGCTGCAGGAAGAACGGAGAGGGCTAGTGGGGGGCCAAGCCTGCCCCGGGGCTTCACTCACCACATACCGGGTCAGTCATCTGCACAGAGAGCGTCGAATCACCGTGTGCAGGGACGCGTAGAGTACTAATTCATAATGAGCCATTATCTCAGTCTGGTATGTCTTAAAGAAAAGCCGAAGGGCAAAAACAGGAGAAGAGTTACTGGCAACTTTGTCTTTGTGGGACTTTTCCACAACTTTCAGATATCGAATACAGATGAACCCTATATAAATTTTCACGAGTGGTAATGTGTTACTGTATTTTTTGTTAAACGTTTGTTTAAAAGTAAGCTGTAATAAATTATATACAGGGAGAGAAACCGGTTGAATTTGTTTCTTATGTTAGAGCGCCCCCTTGCATGTGTCAGCTCGTGCTTTTGGTGGACCCCCAATTTTGCAATTTCTCTACTGAATGAACCATTTCACGATCACACTGCACTCTTCAAAAAAAATATTATCTGAAAATCCCAGATATTATTGACATATATATATATATATACATAGTGGCGTACAATTAGAAATGAAGCCTGAATAAACTGAAACGTTGAACGTCCTTGCAGAAATCACAGGAGAACCACAAATGAAAGTCGTCTTAAATTAATATGCATAAAACAAAGTGCACATAGCTACTGCAGCAGCAACAACTACAACTGAAAAGCGCAATCAACTAAAAGCTGAACGTGAAGAATGGAGCGTAATGACAAGGTTAATCGAGTAACTGAATGTAATTGTGCATTCCCAATTCTTTGATTTCTTTCCTACCTAAGCCTCTATAAAAACACTTTTAATGGGTCACTTGACTTCATTGTCCCCACAAAAAGATCCCTTTATTCCAAAAGGGCCCCTCTTGGACTTACAAAAAACATATGGTCCTTTTCTTCCCTGCTCAACCTCTTTTCATGCACCTCCTTCAGAACTGCAGAGCACGGAGAAATCTGACTCCTCTTCGGAGCTGCAGTGTGACTCAAAAAAGGACTCTTATTTTGAAAGGCCGCATGGGGCAGAGGAGGGGCCGTTTCTGAGAGTTATTTACTTTGAGCCAGATGATTAGTTCTCTGGGAAGGATGGACTGTAACATTGAATCAATTACAGGTTGCTGTTGCAGAGGCGCATTTGTGTGAGTAGCCGTGGAGCAGGACGGAGTAGCGCAGCACAAGGGAGAGGATTACTACTGCTTTACAACTGAGGACCATTGGGCTGATTAGAGTATTTTACAAGAACTTTGCCATTCACTGTGGCTGTTCTTTTATCAAAGGGAACAACCAAAAGGGATTAAAAAGGTATTGTATGTTTAAATGAGTTTAATTAGTTTCTTTTGTATTTTCTTTCATGCAAAGTTTCCCTCAGACGTTCAAAAACATTTGAACCTCTCAGCATAATTGCACTTATTCAGGATTAGACTAATTAAAGATGTTCTTTTATTTCTTTTTTAACAATTGCATTTTTTTTTATTAATTAGTTTTCAGTAAAAAAAAAATACAATTTGGCCTTTATATCAACTCGCTAAATTGTTTTACTTTTAAATGACACGGGGATTTTAATATTTTTCCATCAACGCTCACAATGGACACGTCAATCATTCGTTTTCGTCTCAGAAAAAAATTAATGGATTTTTTTCAACTTTGCTTCTTGACACTTTTGCATCGGGCAGGATTATGGACTCTTTTCCAACGGAATCGCATTATCACCAGTAAAGTCAAAGCCTGGTTGTGCTGGATCTCAGTTGGAGCCGCAGGCGCGCAGCTGGGGGTGTCTCAGCCCGGGGAGAGGCGCAGTACTGGCATCTAATGGCAAACACATTTCGGACTAGATTTGTAGACTTGTTTACCCATCAAGATTTAAATGGGATGCCCATAACCATACTGGAATACCATGCGTTGGGTTAGTCTGCGGAATGGAGATTTGTTTTTTGCGGAGCGATGGAGTCAAAGCACGATTGAGGAGTTTAGAAAACTTTTTTACCGCCTTCTCCGCTGAAGTCCGAGTCGATGAGGAATCTGCATGAATGGGGAACTTCTCTCACATATGGATTAACTTAATGTAATTTAGGTACTATTTACCAAGGATCAAGGAGACCGTGTTGCTTTGCTTTGACTAAAATAAGGCTGAAACTGGATGAAATTAAAGAAAAAATATATTTTTCTCTGCAGCGACTACAACTGTACTCAACAACTTCACCTCGACAGACTGTCTTTAGACCGCTTTCTTTTATTCCCATGGAAATCGCTTTTACGCGTGAAGTAGCTAACTGGGTGTTGGAGGGCACCCCTCGTTCAGCTGTTGGCCGAAAGTGTCAAGCGCAGCGGATCGGTTGTGTTTGGCAGCCAATTGCGCATCTGTGTGTGGGCGCCTGGCGATGGGGGTGCGCGGAGAAAAGTGCGGGCCGAAATGAGCGCTCCAGTCACCGCTGGACAGATGAGCGGTACCAAAAGCGCACTCGTCTGTCATTCCACAATTGATTCCCACGGCAATCCAATGGATTCCCAAATTGCAGCATAGAAAGGGGTCGACTAATTACAGTCTTACTCAACACCCCCGGATTCACCAAGGATAATTAGCTTGAGAGGGCTGACATGGGCAAACGGCAGAGCTGCAGTCTTCTCTTGGCTGTAAAAAGAGTTGTTTCCTTCACTTTGAAGTAGACCTTGCGGAACTACTTATCTTACAAAATAACTGGACATGATTTCATCGGTTAATTACCTTGGTTTTATTTATTTAAATTATTTTTTTTTTATAATAATTTTTTTTTTTTGAAGAGGACTAAATTAAATAATTGGTGCATTTCTTCAGGATAACTGAGTTTTAACAGAGCCGACCACTTCAAATTAAGTGGCATTGACTGTCTGCTGAAGCGCTGATGGAACCCAGGGGTCCGAGGATCAGACAGACAGAGATAAAACACGCGCGCGCGGAATGTCTGATTAGAAATGTACCAAAACAAGCGCTTAAACCAGTGACGAGACTTTTGAAATCAAAAGAAACAAAGACAGAATGCAACAAAGTGTGCTGCAGGACTGTAATCTAATTTACGCACTGTAATCTCAAAATTCTGAAAAGTTTGAATGCCAATTTAAATTCAGCTGACCAAATTTAATTTAACAAATGAATTTATACCGCGAAAAAAATGTAGATTTAAAATAAAGGAAACAGTTAATCCCACACATTGCCCGCACATAGGCCTAGATATATTAATATTATTGAGTAGTCAAGAGATAGGCGCAGTAATCTTAATAGGCCTACTGATTTGTATCCATGTGAGCTGTTGTTATATCTTATGTTTTGCTGTATATGCCTACTTATGTTTCAGGATTTAAAATGTCACAGCTGTACGAATGTAGCCCGAAAATACCATGTTTTCTACGTGTGGAACATTGAAAACCCGTATCCGTTGATTGTACTCGATGCGGTCGTCTCCTCGGGAAAATGTGTACTGTGTCTCCACCTGGTGGTCAAACAAAGCCGAAGCGAACTATCCAAGCGCTCCGCCGACAAAGAGTCTGGCGTCTTTACTGACTGAACCGCGTCCAGACTCTTTAAAGACCCTTTATGTCTTGGCACTGAACCTTTCCAAAACTTTCTGCTGCCGATTATTCAATGGTCTCCCTAGGCTACCTGAGCTATTACTGAATAGAGGTTCATCTTTTATACTGGATTAACCACAAGAGATCAATAGCTACAGTACAACTCAGAACTGACACAGAAATTGGCTGTTTTACATGTTTGGGTTTTTTTCTTTGTCATTTTCATTTTCTGTCTGTTTGTATAATCGATTTTCATATTTTCTCCCCTTTCAGCTGAGCACGATCTAAGTGACCATGAGGCTCCTGGAGACACATCTCGTTTTGGGGATTGTCTTACTAGGGGTATTTTCAGGTATGTGGAAGTAAAAAAATCGAGAAAAATGTATATATATGTATGCACATATATATATATTTGTGTGTATGTATAGTTGTTTCTTTTTCGTTTTTAAACATTTTTAGTAGTATTTATTTATTTTGATTTTTTTTTTTTCATTTCATGTAAATGTATATGTGCCACTGTAATTTAAAGGTATAAGCTATAATTAATCAAATACATTAAATATTTCCCTGCAGATGTTTCAAAACCTTGGCCGGTTATTAATTCAGATCAAAAGGAATTTATTCTCAAACCTCATTCTGAGTTCACCATCACTTGCTCCGGAGAGAGGAGAGTGACATGGGTCGAGCCTTTACCGCCCAACAGTGAAGTGCAGTCCGGATTTAATCACAGCACTTTGGTGATCACTGATGCTGAGGCCTCTAACACAGGATACTACACCTGTTTTTATGAGGATCAACATGAAAAAGACACTGATATCTACATTTTTGTTCTAGGTACATTATTGTTCAGGACTACTAAATATATATATATATATATATAAAATAATTAGTACATGTTGCATTTGTAAAACGGACTCCCACTTCTTGTTCCACAGATCCTGAGGTTCCATTCGTGTCTGAACCTGCTGTTGAGACAGATGAGATAGGCACAACTATCCCCTGCCGCGCTACAAACCCACATTCTCAAGTGATTCTCAGAAACCTGCAGAGTGGGGATGAAGTTTCTATACTTTACGACCACAGAATCGGCTTTTTCGGTGTATTATCAGCAGGTCACTATGTTTGCGAGACGAGTGTGAATGGCAAAGCAGTGCAGAGCATCGTTTATAATGTGACAAATGACACGGGTAAGTAACGCAACACAAATAATTAAACATTTAGAGGGTTTTATTAAAATTTCAAACAGTATAATTGATTGTTTTTGACAAAGAAAAGTGAAACATTAGGTCATTAGGACATTTTGAGTTGGGGTGGGCTGCAGGTGTGAGATCTGACGCACACTTGCTTCATATTGGATCATCATACTCTACAAGTTACTCATGAGAAGAACATTCATAGCCTTTTTTTTTAAGGCACAGCTTAAACATCAAGCAAGAGAAAAAGAGTGATTGGGTGTATCTGCATTGGTTTTGGACATCGAGCAACTGACCCTGATTTCACTCACACATGTTTTTATTTGAATTAGAAGACTAGTAAGCAAAATGAGTTTAATTGCAGCATCGTTCATGTGTTATGAATGATTTGTGTTGTATTGAAGATGTCAAAGATGATGATGATGAAGAGAAGAGCTTCAACATAAAGCTGAGTGCCAGTATGGAGGATGTGAAAGAGGGGGATGCTGTCAATCTTACCTGTGAGACGCCTACTGGGAAGGCTTTCCACCAGCAGTGGCTGCATCCCCAGAAACAGGCAAGACCCTCATCTGTTTTGTGTTTCGCTCTTTCCTTCTCTGTTTTGTACTTCACTAATATAAACTAAACAAATTTTTGAAACATAACTGAAGACTTTTGGTGTGGTGCAGAGGCATATTCTGGGGCAGTATTCTCTCGTTCTTTATATAGTTGGTTGGAGGGAAATGCAAAAATTTACAAAAGTTAAGGTAGAAACATCAAAGGAAAGGAGTGAGACTAATTTACTATGTACTTTGACCTATGACCCGAATGTCCTGTGAGTGTTGAAGACAGATGTACGTTTCTCACCTCTGTGAGCCCTCTGTGGTCTTGTGTTTGGGATTCACAAGACCACAGAGGTCTGCCTGTACTACCATGTTTAATGAAGGGTTTTTCTAAAATAACAGATGCCTGATAGATAGTTTTAGGTCATATTTTTTGTGTGTTTGATGATTAATGTCAATTCCAAATCAAAAGATATTAGTAAGTCAATTTGTTTGTTTGTTAGGTAATTAGTTTTAGTTGATGTAATGGTTGTGTTAGGTAGATAGTTAGCTGATTGTAAGATTGATGAACAATGAGTTTCAAATCAAAAGATGCAAGTCAGTTTGTTGGTTAGTTAGGTAGTTCGTTTTAGTTGATGTAATTTTGGTGTTAGGTAGATAGTTGGCTGATGTAGTTTTTGTATGGTTTATGAACAATGAGTTTCAAATCAAAAGATGTTAGTAAGTTAGGTGTTTTGTCTTGTTTTTTTGTGCATTTGCAAACGTGAATTCCAAATCAAAAGATGCTAGTTTGTTGGTTATTTAGTTATAGTTAGTTTTAGTTGTCATTTCTGTGTGTATTTGACAATGTGTTTATTTGGTTGTGGGAAAAAAATCCATGCCAGTTAGTTAGTTTTTATGTGTGTTTGGTGGAAAGATGTGCAGATTTTTTTTAAAGCAGCGTGTAATTGTGTAGAGACGCTCCAAGACCTTGTCTGGACCGGAGCCGTTCTGGGTTCTTCTGTGTTTGTTTGTGATGAGTACGGCACTTTAAAAGACTCGTGTAGAGCTGATTTATCTCCAGCAGGCTGAAATATGGACATAGACATGTTTTAGACACTAAAGTACATCTTTGCATAGAAAAGTAGAGTTAATGAAATAGAATTTTAAAAAGAAAAAGAAAAAAAGTAAAGAAAGAAAAGAAAAATTGCAATTGATCCCTGTCATGCTGTCATCATTCCACATGTGTATCTATAATAAACACAATGTGTGTAATACTGCTCTTTATTTTTCTCTCCTCGTTATTACACTATTTAGGCCAGAGATGCTGTTCCAATGAAGTTAACTTTCCCAGACAAGGTTCAGTACATCCTCAACATCCCAAAAGCCTCTGTGGCAGACACTGGGCGCTATGAGTGTGCTGTTACCAACCAATTCACTGGACAAACCAAATCTCTCATCCTGGGAATCACAGTCCACGGTGTGCACTTCTCTTTCTCACTTGACTCTACACACCTCTGCTTTCACCATTAAAACCAGTAAACGGAGATGGGCTGAACAGATGTGGAGTAGACAATAAATCAATGTTCTTTCTTTCTTTCTTTCTTTCTTCTGACCTTTAGAGAGCTCTTTTGTGGAAGTAATATCTAATGGCATTGGGCCAGTGGTGGTTGTGTCGCTTCTGGAGGAAAAAGAGTTCACTATTTACATTGATGCTGACCCTGAGCCAAAGGTCAGGTGGTTTAAAGATGGCCTTCAGCTGGATGACAGCTACATCTCCACCAAGACCACTCATCTGGAAGGCCTCAGGTAGAATTCATAAAATAGACATAGAAATTTCATATTTCATAAACCAATATTAGTCGTTCTGTTGACAATAGTAATGTTTTATCTTAAAAAAAAACGTTATTATTGATCATATTTTTATGAAATACAGTGTATCATAATGTACTGATATATTTCTTCAATAAGATATTGCGAACATTTTACTTGAATACCCAAATAAAGTATATTAAATAAATGAATAAGCTGTAAAATTATTTTTAATACTTAACATAAATAGATAAATACTGTAAAAAGTATTTTTTATTAAAAAAATTAGCGACAAAATAAATGTTATAACAAAAATATTTTTAATATTTAAAAATGAACATTAACCTAAATAAATACTGTAAAATGTATTTAAAGATATTTATTTAGGTTAATTTTAATTGTTAAATATTCATTCATCAATTTATGTATATATATATATATATATATATATATATATATATACCTAGATTGACCTAGATTCATAAATGCTGTAAAACAAAATATTGTTGTATTGTGGTCATAAAGTACAGCTATCATGAACGAAGTATTGTTAGTTCATGCTAGTTAATGAATTAACCACTGTTAACAATCTAAACCTTATTATAAGTGTCACCAGTTTCATAATACCACTGAAACAATTGTAATGATCATGTCTTTTTCTTACAAAGGTATGAGAATATTCTGGTTCTCCGTCACCCCATAGAGGAGGACAGTGGCGTCTATGAGATTGTTGCATCCACTGGTTCCAGGACTTCAAGATTTTCATTCAAACTGCTAGTTGAAGGTATAATTAAATCAAACAGCAAAATGTATGACGTTCCCACGATGATTCAGAAACCCAAATCTAAAGCTGCAATATATATGAGTTTTTATGAGAAATGTAAATACTTGTTCATGTCGTGATCAGCCATGTACCCAGAGCTGCCACAGTCAGTGCTGGCTCCAGTCATGTGGCCCCAGAGGGACAGCATGGAAGTGTCTCTCCACTCCACTTTCCGACTCACATGTCGAGGTCAGGCCGAGCTTTCCTGGTTCAGCCCTGTTTATCTCCACGATCAGTTCGACACTGAAAAAAAAGGACTCTTCATCTCCACTGTGACTGCTGGCAATGCGACGGCCGCCCATACAGGAAAATACATCTGCTACTATGACTCCAGCAACAACACTGAAGAGACCTCCATCTATATTTATGTGCCAGGTACTGATTTGTTTTTTTACACAAGCCAGATTGACACAGTAACGTTTGAAAAAAATTATATACTATATAGTTAGTATGAAGCCCTTTGTACGTGGCAAACTGATATTGAATTTCTTTCCAAAAACATACACAGATCCAGAAACGCCGTTTGTGCCATCCATGACCCCTTTTGAAAACCATGTGCTGACGAGTCATGAAGAAATGGAGATTCCGTGCCGTGTGACGGACCCCAGTGCCAGCGTCTCTCTGATTCACATTGAGACCAGTCAGGTTCTGCCTAGTGTTTATGACAGCAAGAGAGGATTCATTGGCCTCTTTAGCGCTGGGACGTATGTCTGCAGGGCCCTCACTAACGGACAGACGCATGACAGCATAGAGTACATCGTTCACGGCTGGACAGGTGAGAATGAATTTGATTGTGTGAATGGCAGGTGACAATGCAGAAATTATTGTGTTTGTCAGTACTTTACTTTATTTTACAGTTAAAAATAAACATATTCTTAAACTAAATATCCTTAAAACATGTTTTTTAAGCTTAGGGTTAGGGTTAAAAAATCATTTGTCATTGCGACAGAAAAAGAAACTTAATTCGGGAATTATATTCACTAAGTACAATTATTTAATTATCGTGTTTAATATATAAGAAAAAAAAAGATATATATATACAGTATGTTATAAATATTTTACTTGAATAAACATGACAAGGCTGATTAAATGTAGTTAACTCATTTGTATATAGCCTTCTACCTGTAATTGGTCTGTTTTAACGGTAAAATAAAAAAAAATGTTTTTCTCATTTTTAAGCTTAAAAAACAACAAAAGTTTTTGCTATTGAGTTAGAGACATAAATGTACATTTACTAAGTATATATATATATATATATATATATATATATATATATATTACTGTAATTATTATATATTATGTATTTTATTGTTGTGTTGTTATTCATATGCCTACTGTAATGTGTGTGATGTGTTAGTCTTGTAGGGACATAGATGTATTGTTTCTCACTGTATTTTGTGAAAGAATGAATTTGAATAATTCCCTGCCATGCATTAAACCACCTTAACATGCATTCATTATATTGTCTTTCAGGAGGGTCTGATGTGCAAGTCGAGCTGAGAGCAGAGAAGAAAGCTCTGCTGATAGGTGAGACCATCACTGTTGACTGTATAGCCAGAAACAGTGAGATACTGGAGGACCACTGGAAATACCCCGGGAAACTGGTGAGACAGAAACAGAATAAAAAAGAACACATTTACATCACATTTCCTCAAAATCAATATTAAACGAATTCAAAATAAATATATTTTAAATATATTTATATTCTCCCTCTGTCGTTCTCTCTTAGGCGGGTCGAGGAGTAAAGACAGTAAAGGAGAATAAGCGAGATCTTGAGATCCATTATACTCTGACAGTGACTAATGCCTCACCAAAAGACAGTGGCGTCTATGCTTGCTCCATCACTGATGTTAAGAGCAATGAGAGCCAAACCAAACAGCTCACTATTACAGTCTATGGTACAGTGATCACATACACTCACACAGATACACATGATTTTCAATGCACACATGATTACATTCTCACAGTGATTCAGTTGCAGTCCTAATCTGCCCTTTTGGTCTTTGTGTGCAGATCATGAGTTTGTGCACATAAATCCAGTGATTGGTCCAGTGGAGACTACTAGGCTGGACGAGGTGCGAGAGTTCAGGGTGGACATACAGTCTTTCCCTGCCCCCAAAGTCACATGGTTAAAGGATGGATCGGTCCTGGGAGATGTTGCTGCAGAGATCACCACCAACCTCCTAAAAATCGATGAGTCCAGGTGACTAAAAAAACTTTTTCAAATATCAAATTTTATATTTGTGCTTAAATAGAAAAAAATGTATCACATCAATATCTCTTTTAAAAGTGTTGCCTTAAAGCTGTCGTGTTGTTTGTTCAGTTACCAAGGCGTGTTGACCCTGATCAGGGCTAAAGCAGAGGACAGTGGGAACTATACCATCAGGGCTGAAACAGGCAGCCAGACTGCCAGCAACAGTTTCTACCTTCAGGTTAAAGGTGGGACCTTTTCTTTTTTCTGTAGCTGCAGGTTGTTTTTGTCACACCTTTGTTTACCTATATTTGCATGCGTTTGCTTTTGCCTCTGCTTCATGTTTGTTTATCTCGGTGCACCTCTATATCTTTCTTAACCACTCTTTACATACATTTGTTTAAGTTTTTCTTGTTGTCAACTGGAGGATCTTTGTCAAGCAATGTGTAGCTACATGTGCTTACAGTATGAGTGTTGGTTTTCTTATGTACTGTATTTGTCCTAACCAGGAGTGTGGAAAATACTGAAAGTAATTATATCAAGTTAAAGCGTATTGTTTCAAAATGGTAGTTTTCAGTACTTAACTATGTAAAAAAAATTGACTGATAATATCCAGAATTTTTTTGCATCAAACTCAATTAAAGGCTCAAAAATGAAGGCTCTAAGATACATAAGATATTAAATTATAACGTCTGTCATAAAACCTGTTTTATGAAGCATCAAACAAACCAATGTTTTGCATCATTTTGTAACAAAACTGTGCGTATGAAGTCATAGCCTCAATTTGACATTATATTTGTTTGTGTTGCACTATATTGTATCAAATGAAAAAAACTAATAAATTATTTGTGGTATATTATATATTTTTGTAAATAAAACATTCATGAAAAATATAAAAATATTTATATTTCAGATATTTAGGAAGTATCTTTCTGATGCATAGGCTAAAAAATAAACTTCTGGTCAAAAAGTTTTGGTTCAGTAAAATGATTTCAAAGATGAAAGAAACTCACTAAGGCTGCATTTATTTCATCAAAATATAGTGAACCACTGTGAAATATTATTTAAAACATTTTTTTAAAGTATTTTATAATTAAATTTATTTTAAAATGCAATTTTTTACTGGGATGGCAAAAGCTGAATGTTCAGCGTCCATTACTCTTGCAGTGTCACATGATCCTTCAGAAATTATTCGAATATGCTCAAGAAATGTTTCTAATGCTTCTGTGTTGAAAACAGTGCTGCTTAATATTTTTGTGTGAGCTATGATGCATATTTCCAGGATTCTTTGATGAATAGAAAGTTCAAAAGTTTCGAGCATTTATTTTATACATATATATATATATATATATATATTGTAACATTCTCAATATCTTTACTGTCACTTTAGATCAATGTAATGCATCCTTGCTGAAGAAACAATTTGGTAGGGCCAGTGAAATTAGAAAGTAAAATGGTTTCTCTTCTTACAGTTCCCCCTGTGATTGTGGACCTGATGGATATCCACCACGGCTCTGCTGGAGGTCAGGAAGTGGTGTGTACTGCTGGTGGCTCCCCCGCCCCTGATGTGGACTTGTATATCTGTAAAAACATTAAACAGTAAGCATTCCTCTTTTTTTGTTTCATTCTGCTACCCTACAGGTATTCAGTCCTCATTTTTCACCCTTTCCTTCTATAAAAGCAGTCCAAAGTAGATGACACAGTCTCATCCCTAGAGATTAAAGTCAAGTCACCATAATGACATTATGCTGAGCTCACTTTTCCTTCTTCCACCAGCTGTGCCAACGATTCCTCCCAGTGGATGCCACTTCCGATCAACTCTACGGACATCACAGTGGAACTGCAAATGGATGTGGACAACAACATTGAAAGTCACATCATCTTCCACCATCTTGAGAGCACAATTGCTGTACGCTGTCTGGCCAGGAATGACATGGGCGCTGTTTCACGAGAGATTAAACTCGTGTCAAATGGTAAGAGGCCCGTGTTTGTCTCATTAGAGATTTCTTTTTTAATTTTAGGAGTTGATTTTATTGAGCAGCCCATTGATTTGAAGTGCTGTGAATCTCTTTAGTGTCACTGTTTGTCTTGGGTAGACAAAGCAAACAAAGTTTCAAGCTGATTTGCAACTAATTTGAATCACAGGTGTACAGTTTATTTAGGGGTGAATTGCTGGCAGTAGATCTGAACGGAGGCTAGGTTTCAGTCATTGTAAGGAAACATCTCTGTATTTATGTGTTTGTGTGTGATTATCTGTTCATCATGGTTCTTTAAATTCAGCAAACACTACTTTAGTAGTCTTTACATCTGTTAGCCTCATTTTGTAAACCGTGCCTGTCTTGTCAGGCTCCCCACGTCTTTTTCCTGTGATAGATTCCTCAGGTGGACCGTCCATGGTCTTTAGAAACAAATCCATATGTGTTTACACTAGTTTCTGTTGGCAGGGGTTTTGCTTCACTAAGTTACCGTTTAAATAAATTGCTCACACTGGGCACCTTGATTAATACAGCATACGAGAGAGATGCAGTTCAAATAATTTATACTATTATGATGACATTATTAGGTATGTAAGTTAAGCTGTAGCTCATTAAGAAAAGTTTTGTTTTGGCAGTTGTCAGAGTTTAGTTTTGTACCATATCTTTCCATATCTCCACCCTCCTCTTCCTCATTGCTGCTGCTGCTGGTGTGTTCAGGTCCGCGCTCGGAGCTCACTGTGGCTGCTGCTGTTCTGGTGCTGCTGGTCATTGTCATCATCTCACTCATTGTGCTGGTCATTATCTGGAAACAGGTACTCACTCACTCATTCATCCACTCACTCACTCACTCACTACATTGACTTAGTTACTCTCATTCACTCACTTATTTACATTGACTCATTCTCTTGCCCATTTACTCATTTATTCATACTAACTCATTGACTCAGTCACTCATTCACTCACTGGCATTTACTCATTAACTCACCGATTCAATCATTTCCAAACTCATTTACTCACTCACATTTACTCACTAACTTTCTCACCCATTTAAACGCTTGTTCATTTATCCATACTTATCAGTAAGATTTTTCTAATAACTGAATTTTTCAACAAGGAATCATTCAATTGATCAAAAGCGACAGTTAAGACATTTATAATGTGACAATTTAATTTCCAAATAAATTCTGTTCTTTCAAATATTCTTTTTACAAAAATATATTTTTCCAAAAAATTATGACGTGGCACAACTGTTGCCAACATTGATAATAATAAGAAATGTTTCTTGAGCACCAAATGATTTCTGAGGGATCATGTGACACTGAAGACTGGAGAAATGGCTGCTGAAAATTCAGCTTTGCTATCACAGAAATAATTTCAATTTTGAAATATATTAAATAAGAAAGCAGTTATCTTAGATACTGTTTTTACAGTATTTTGATCAAATAAATAAAGCATTGGTGAGCATAAGACTTGTTTTAAAAACATTACAAACCTTACCAAACTTTTGCAAAGTGTCAGATTTACTCATTGACTTATTCACCCTTTCACTCAGCCACTTCATTTGTTCATTCATTCATTCACTCACTCATTCACTCAGTTACTCTCCAATTTAGTAATTCACTCACTCACTCAACCATTAACTCACTTACTCACCCACTCTCTTTACTACTCAGTCATTCACTTACTCGCACACATTCACAAATCACCAAATTCACTCTTTCACATTCAGCCTTGTAGTCACTCATACACATTTGAGGCATGAATAGCATGATGCATCAGCACAGTCATGTTCGCATCTGTGAGGGCTGAAATGAGACTGTCGATTGAACATCTTGTCATATTGCTTGTGAGTGAATGACACTTCTCCCCTCTCAGCCTGAGTGTGGAACAGCCTGACCTTCCTCCAGTATCCGAAAGCTCTGTTACTAACCACATGAGAATTACTCTCTCCTTGTACACCTCTTTACAGAAACCACGTTATGAGATCAGATGGCGTGTGATTGAATCAGTCAGTCCGGACGGTCACGAGTACATCTATGTCGACCCCATGCAACTTCCATATGACTCCCGCTGGGAGTTCCCTCGGGATTCACTTGTACTGGGTGAGTCACATTTATAGTGAATCAGTCGACCATGATCCTGTCCTGTGGATTCAGTGTGGTTCACTTTGTTGTGGTTATGTACTTGATGGGATTGTGGTCATCTTGTTAGCCCGTCCTAATATGACATCATCACAATCTACTGCGCAGATCTTATTTAGGAGCCTTGTGTGGTGACTGTACAGATTGATTGAGGTTTTTGACTCAGAGCACACACAACCACTGTGGTAATACTGAAAGTTACAGGAAACGATTTGAGTTTACATGCTTTTTTAGACTAGGTAATATTTCAGTGGCATCCTCTGGCTATGCAAATGAGTTCAAGTTTGTGGCTATGTGTGTGTGTGTGTGTGTGTGTGTTGCAGGTCGTGTCCTGGGCTCAGGAGCATTTGGGAAAGTGGTGGAAGGCACTGCTTATGGACTCAGTCGTTCTCAACCTGTGATGAAAGTGGCAGTGAAAATGCTTAAACGTGAGTTAACTGAAGTTTAACTAGTAGTTGCATGTATAAAATGCATGGCAGCTGAGGTTCTTTTGATTGTTCAAATGTTTTTCACACTAAGAATATAATGGTTTTTTAAGAACCACTCACTGAAAAGTTCTTTGAGGAACCCAAAATGGTTCTTCTTTGGCATCCATTTGAAAACCCCCTAATGGAAGCTTTATTTTTAAGAGTGCATTTAAGTGGTTAATATGATTGCTTTCTCAGCGACAGCACGCTCCAGTGAGAAACAGGCTTTGATGTCAGAGCTGAAAATTATGACCCACCTGGGCCCTCACCTAAACATTGTCAACCTTCTGGGAGCGTGCACCAAATCAGGTGAAAATGCACAAACACACAGATAACAAACACAAACACTTGGTCTCTAGGGTGGTGTCTTCTTGGTTCGTGGGTGTTTATAGTGTGGCGTTTTAACAGCCAGAGTTAAGTGCAATGTAGAACTTTAACCGCCTGCTTTTAGACATTTTACAAGTCTCTGATAAGATTAGACCAGTTTTATTAACACTGCTCTCACTCTTTCTCTTTTTGTCCCTCAGGACCAATCTACATTATCACAGAGTATTGTTTCTATGGAGACCTGGTGAATTACCTGCATAAGAACAGAGATGGGTTTCTCAGCCGCCACACAGAAAAGGGCAAGAAAGAGCTAGACATCTTTGGCATCAACCCAGCTGATGAGAGTAGCAGGAGGTCAGCCAACACACACACCCACACACACAAAAAAACAGAATTCATTCAAATGAGTGAATCATAAAAATCAAACATAAAAATGGCATTTTAGGTCCAAATATGTTGTTAGGAAATTTTTTTCTTGCTCTTTAATCTGATTTAAGATTAATATTGTCAGGATTTCAGTCTAATTGAGTAAGTGAAGTCATTTATGAGAGGAGAGAGACAACAGACAAGTAAAGAGGTAGAGAGTGAGTTTCCTACAAATGTTGCCTTTTCATAAAGGCAGCTATCTTTAGTTAACTATAACATTTCTAATATTTTTAGTATTAGTTACCAATAACAACACTGCTATAAGAAGGATATATGCAGAGCTTCCTTAAAATTTGGCCAAAATGACATACACTATATTGCCAAATGTATTGGGACACTCCCTTCTTTAGAACAGAAAAAACACTTCCAAAACTGTGGCAACAAAGATGGAAACATAATTCATGTATTTAAAAATTGTATTTCCATCTCTGTTGCAACAGTCTTGGAAGTGTCTAAAAGGCATTGGTGTTTGATGATGAGTTTTTGGCTCAAGGTCTGCATTTAAAGTCACACCAGAGGTGTTCAGCAGGGACTAGGACTTGGCTTTCTGCAGACCAGTCAAGTTCTTCCACACTGACTGAATAAATCATTTCTTTTTTAACCTTGCCTTATACAGAGATGCACTGTCATGTTAGAAAAGAAAAGGGTCATGTTCAAACTGTTGCTATAAAATTAGAAGCACACAGTTCCCTAGAATATCATTATATGCTTAAACATTAAGATTTGTACTCATGGAAATTACTAAAGTAGTCAAACCTGTTCATTAGAAGGGGTGTCCCAATACTTTTGGCAATATAGTGCATTTTAGGAAGCAGCATAATTAAGTTGCTGGCTAGGTTATAAAACAAAACAAACCTTTGCCACTTTTCAGAAAATACTCAAGTGGTTACTATGTAGTAAGCCACATTAAGATGACTGGTGATCTAATCTCTTTACTTTCACTTTCACATCAGATCTTTCTGATGACCTACTCTAAAATTATTTAATGATTTGTTAGCATGACTGATAGTACAGATAGTGTGAGTGTTTTAATTTGGCTAGAGTGACCTTACACAGCATTACTTTCTCCCCTGACTTACTATTTCTGTATTTATGTGTGTGCAGCTACGTCATCCTGTCTTTTGAGGGGAAAGGTGATTATATGGACATGAAGCAGGCAGACACCATGCAGTACGTCCCCATGCTGGAAATGAGTGAATCCTCAAAATACTCCCCCATCCAGAGATCA
The DNA here is from genome assembly GCF_001515645.1 of Sinocyclocheilus grahami. Lineage (NCBI taxonomy): Eukaryota > Metazoa > Chordata > Actinopteri > Cypriniformes > Cyprinidae > Sinocyclocheilus > Sinocyclocheilus grahami. The sequence continues at coordinate 305,765 of NW_015505493.1, forward strand.
GACTATGACCATCCTCCCTCTCACAGACAGTTCAACGGTGAGAAAACTCTCTTAAATAGATAATTACCCAAAAATTACAATTCAGTCATCATTTACTCATCCTCATGTCGTTACAAACCGGCATGACATTCATTCTTCTGTGGAACACAAAAGCAGATATTTCGAAGAATGTGCTGGTTGCTCTTTTCCTTCCAGTTACAATGAAGCGCTGAAGCTTTCAAGCCTTACAAATGAATGCAAAAGCACCATAAAAGTATAATTAAGACTAGCTTGTGTTCTGTATTGCAAGCCATTCGACAGCTTTGTACGAGGAACCGGTTTTACAGGGTTAGTTCAATCAAGTGATTCATTGAAAAGGTCCGATTCTAAAGACTGATTCATTCACAAATTATGAACTCTTGTCAAGCAGAGGAAAGAATGCCAAGATTTGAAATTCAAAAGCTCTAGTTCATTATAAATGCACTGAAAAGAGCATGAAAAACTATTTTCTCCTCATGGTTAATGGAAAAAGAAAAGTCAAATGGGTTTGGAATGAAATGAAGGTAAGGAAATGATGACAGAATTTTTTATTTTGGGGTGAACTATCCTTAAATCACATCTCCACCTCATTCCTTTTCCTGTTTTCTCATTCTTTATTGTCCTGATTTTTTCCCTTCGGCACTTTATTTTTCGGTCTGTCCCTCGCTTGCTGCACATACTCAGGTCGGTTTGGCATACTGTAGTCTGGTTTGGCTTGGCTGGTGGTTATAGGACACACACACACACACACTGATGTCTAGCTAGTGATAGCAGAGGTCCACCCATGTCACTGCAGTCTGTGCACCCTACAATTACAGAGGGTAATTGTAGCACAAACGTCTTAATGCATACATCTGCCTGCCATTCCTCAGACTTTACACACACACACACACACAAGATCATTTTCAGCATTCAGTGCTAATTCAGAATGTTTTTGTGTGAACAACAGAGAGTGAACTTGAGAACCTTCTCTCAGATGACACCAATGAGGGCCTGACGGCAGTGGACCTCCTCAGTTTCACCTATCAGGTGGCTCGAGGGATGGAGTTCTTGGCCTCTAAGAACGTAAGTTAAATCCTGTTTGTGCAGCAAAACTGCCTCTGTTGGTTTTGTCTATAAACATTTGCATAAACCACTTTTGATCTCACTTATACATACAGTTCTGCAGTTTAGACAAAACACTGAGACATAACATTAAAGTGATTCTGAAAGTCTTTGTGGAGGAGGTGATCTGATGGCAGGTTACTATATTTGAGAAAATGGTTGCCTGTATGCACTGTGGCTATATGGTTAAAATTCATAGGATTGAGGGTTTGCAGAACCTCCTTGGTAAAATAAAGCCTCTCAGGACAGAGGCCAAGCATTGGAAATTATGTTATCGTTTCATGTTATGTTATAGTAAGTATTAATTAGACGTCTTGTGTTTAAAATTTGGTAACAGGGGGTTTACTAAATCTCATCTTACAAAAGTGGACTTCCAGACCACCCTTGAAGAATATCAAGGGTGGGATTGAGCTGAGGAAAGGCTGTGATTCCCAACCAGGGTGTACTTAAGCAGATTCTACAAGGTCAATAATAAAATAATATTAAAATTTTTAACAGATTTATTAAACTTCTTGTAATTAAAAAAAAGAAGAGAAAATAAATAAAAGAAAAATGTATTATGTGTGCCATTTTTGTATATTTGTGTAGATACTTGGTTTACTAAGTGGTTTAAAATGTCTTAATATTAATGATAATACAAAGTGATATACATGATGTACAGTATAAAGATGTAAAATGAACATTTGTTTTGATAATGCATTGATTATGGAGTATTTTAGTTTTTTGTTGGGGTTATAAGTAGGGCTGCACGATTATGACAAAAATCATAATTGTCGATTGTTCCCTTGAAATTGTAATTGCGATTATTAATTACGATTATCACAATTTACATTGAATGATGTTTATACCATTGTTTGATGCAACTGCATGCCGTATTTTTATATGAAAATAAACAAAGCTGAAAACACTCTAACTGAAAAACTTTTAGTGCTTTTCTATTGTATTAAGCCTCAAATGTCAAATATACATCGGATTGATTTCTTCTTTAAATTACAAAAAAAATATGAATGGTATTATAATGTTATACTAAAACATATCTTAAGCTTGCAGAATAACATAAGTGGACTTTGAACGATTAATTGCCGCTTTGAACGATTACGTAATTGTGGCATCCATAATTGTAATTGCGATTATTAATCACGATTATCACAATTTACATTGAATGATGTTTATACCATTGTTTGATGCAACTGCATGCCGTATTTTTATATGAAAATAAACAAAGCTGAAAACACTCTAACTGAAAAACTTTTAGTGCTTTTCTATTGTATTAAGCCTCAAATGTCAAATATACATCGGATTGATTTCTTCTTTAAATTACAAAAAAAATATGAATGGTATTATAATGTTATACTAAAACATATCTTAAGCTTGCAGAATAACATAAGTGGACTTTGAACGATTAATTGCCGCTTTGAACGATTACGTAATTGTGGCATCCATAATTGTAATTGCGATTAGAAATTCGATTAATTGTGCAGCCCTAGTTATAAGGGTACATGACATAAAAAAAGGCTTGAAAAGACTGGGTTAGACTACATGGGGAGGAGAGACATAGAAAAAGATAAATAAATATATTTTACCACTTCAGATATCCAGAGATATCTCAAATAAATAATCGTTCTATATAATACAGCCCACTAAAACCGAATTGAATGTCTCTGTAACACACGCTCACTCGTTTAGTTCTCTCTGTGTCTTTTTCTCTCTATTTCTCACAGTGTGTACACAGAGACTTGGCTGCACGTAATGTCCTGCTGTCTCAAGGCAAGATAGTGAAGATCTGTGACTTTGGACTGGCCAGAGACATCATGCATGATAACAACTACGTCTCCAAAGGAAGTGTGAGTGCTTGTCTTAGTCATAATGCGGTGTTCTTGATTATTCGTCTTAGATTATGGATATTTTCAGTGTTTTAACGTGACCTTCTTTGGAAAGAAGAGCTGGAATTACTGTCCTCTAATACTTCTACTTTTTTCTCTCTCTCTCACACACAGACTTTCCTTCCAGTAAAATGGATGGCCCCTGAGAGTATCTTTGATAACTTGTACACTACACTTAGTGACGTCTGGTCTTATGGCATCTTATTATGGGAGATCTTCTCTCTTGGTATGTTTCTTGTCACCATCAATTTGTTTAGAAGTTATCTCCAAACTTTCCAACGTTTCCAACACATTTTATTTATTCCATGTTTTAGTTACCAAAAATACCTTATGTTTCTGTTGTTGCTGTAGGAGGGACTCCTTATCCAGGTATGGTTGTGGATTCCAACTTCTACAACAAGATCAAGAGTGGATACCGAATGGTGAAACCCGAGCATGCTTCCAGTGATGTGTACGTTCCATCTCAAAGTATGCGTGACTGTGTTGCTGTGCTTGGCTTTAATTGGTGCAGATGTCTAATCAGTGTGTTTTTGTTTGTCTATGTGCAGCTATGAGCTTATGATGAAGTGTTGGAACAGTAACCCAGAGAAGAGACCATCTTTCCACAGCCTGAGTGATATGGTGACGTCTCTGCTGCCCTCAGGATATAAGAGGGTAAGCCTGCAACATGAACACACGATTTCAAGTTTCTCTGTTCTTGCTTTCTATGTTTATCACTATCAAATGGTTTCAGTTTTATTTGGGATGAAATTGTTTTTCAGGAGAATATATATATATATATAAATACAATTATTTACTAAATCTATTTAAATTTCTCAGTGTTATATAAAAATGTTTGTGCTATAATTATAGCATAATAAAAGTATTTTTAATGTATTTTTATTTTATATAAAATGTTTTTATAAACAATGATTTGGGGAAAAAAAAGATATGAAATTGTCAAATGTGCACTACAATTTTTACAAAAACTAAGTTAAAAAAATCTGATGTAGTAATTAATTTGTTCCACAAAAACATCTAATTCATGTATTTTGGCAAAAAGGACCACCACAGGAAGGGGGTATCTGACTGATATATACCAAAAAAAAACATAGCTTTCTGTATGAGATGTTTAGGGGTGAATAAATCTTAAATAGACACCACCACAATAATTAATAATTTCAGTCATTTATTTAAACTATTTACATTTCTCTTACTAAAATATTTGTACTATAATTATAACATAAATAAAAAGTATTTTAATATAAGTTCTTTTAAATAAAAATATTCTCTAAATAAAATAAAAACATTTGAAGAAAAAAAAATACAAACTGGCACAAAATATAAAAAACTCTGAACCTATAAATCTCCACGACAGTGTGGACAAAAACTAATAAAAAAAAAAATCTGATAAATGATAGTAATTATTTCCTTCCAGGATAGACAGGATCTGACTGACTGATATTTATTTTAAAAAAATGTAGGGACAAATACATCTTAAATAGATAAAACTATACTGAAATGAAATTTACATTTAGAATAGTAAAATGAACCAAATGAAATAAATGCTACTTATACTCACCTAAAATGAAATTGAAAACTATAATAGAAAATGAAACATTTTCTAAACTATAATAAAATATCCCGCCATGCCCTAATAAATGGCCCAGATAAAAGTATGGTGGAAATGGCTTCCCACTTCCTGTAGCTTAAATGCAGTGTGTCAATCTGGGCTTTGAGGCCTCGGCAAAGTGTATTGCCAACACAGCCAGACTGCTAACAGAGATTAGCACAGCAGTGCTCCAGCTGGCTAACGCCCCAGCAAGGCAAAACCCCGCAGTGCTAATGACCAGGAGCATACGGTTAGCGTCCGCCAGCTAGCCATAATTGCTCTATTAAACAGACACCACACGTGGTACTTCAAAACTCTGCTTCCCAGAGTCACATGGCCCAGGGAATAACTAGCTCCTGTTATAGCACCTTGGGCAGGGGTGTGGTGGGAAATGCGGTTCGCAAATGGGCCAGTAAGCCCTCAAGTTACCACAGAACGCTCGCAGAAATGGGGCAGAACTTCGGGTTGAGCAGTGTTTATGGTGGTGTTGAAGTGCTATTTACAACTGCCAGAAATTATTCAATTTCTCCCTCATTTCCTTCAGTACAATGCGTTACCTTAGAACAGTGAATTGCAAGCTTAATTTGAGATTAACGTTTCATTTACAGCTACAGTCTTTTTAACGTAAAGCCTATTCATAAACTCTTTTATCTATTTTGGTTTATTATATTGTTAGGGCACATGCTGTAATACTCAGCTGAACTTTCATATTTTCATTATATTATTTTTTGTATTAAATATTAATTGAATATTATCCATTTATAACTTTTTATATGGTATTTATATTTCTCTTGGTGTGCAGTGCTATGAACGCGTGAATCATGACTTCCTGAAGAGTGATCACCCCGCTGTGACTCGGGTGCAGTGCATTGACAATGATGATGCGTACATGGGTGTGCTCTACAAGAACCAGGGCAAAATGAAGGACCGCGAGAGCGGCTTTGATGAACAGAGACTCAGCTCTGACAGCGGCTACATCATTCCTCTGCCGGACCTCGACCCGCTGTCAAATGAAGACTACAGCAAGAGGAACCGCCACAGGTAGCCCACCAATCCATTATACATCTCATTCTCAATCTGATGTGTTAGGATGATGATTCAAGAGGATTTTGGACATATACAGTATTATTTAAACATCTGGGGTTAGTACATTTTTATTATTGTTTTTAAGAAATTAATATTTTTATTCAGCAAGGACGCATTAAATTGATAACATTCCTCTGATTCATTCCATCCAACAAAAGTGACAGTAAAGACATTTATAATGTTACAACAATCCAGAAATAAATATATCACAGTTTCCCCAAAAATATTAAGCAGCACATTCAACATTGATAATTAGAAATATTCAGCACCAAATATTAGGATCAAGTGACACTGAAAGCTGGAGTAATGGCTGCCGAAAATGCAGCTTTACCATTACAGGAATAAACTGCATTTTGAAATATATCAAAATAGAAAAGTTATTTTAAATTGTAATAATAATAATTTACAATATTTATGTATTTACTTTTTTCAAACACATTACAAAATCTTACAGACTCCATATATATACTGTATGTATGTGTATATATGTGTGTGTGTGTATATATATATATATATATATATATATATATTGTATATGTGTTTGAAAGTCTCTCATAAAAACAGTAAATACAGAAATATTGTGAAATATTATTACAATTAGAAATAACTGTTTTCTATTTTGATATATATTATGAATATATCAATATATATATAATTTTACACAAATATTATTCTGAAAAATTCATTTTTTTTTGTGTTTGCTTTTTTATTTGAATTTTAACAAGTTCTTACTTGAAAGTCGTGGTCAGGGAGTCTTTGAATTACTAAATTGTCTTCGCTTTTTCTCTGTAGCTCTCAGACGTCGGAGGAAAGCGCAATAGAGACAGGCTCTAGCAGCTCCATGACGAAGCGTGAGGGAGAGACCCTGGAGGACATCACCTTCCTGGACGAGATGTGCTTGGACTCAGGATACCTGGTGGAGGACAGTTTCCTGTGAGCAAGGAAAAGAGAGAGAGACAAACATTCCTCTGATTCATTCCAAGTTCACAAATCTCTCTCTGCATCCTTCTGCCATATCTTCCTCACCTCACTTTCTTGGAGCCTTCAGAAAAAAAAACTTTGATGTGTGAATGTCATTGATGTTTTTGGAATAGGCCTCGCCCTCTACAGGTCTGGAGGAATGAGCAGTGGACCACATGACTCCATGAGCGCTCTTGATGGGCCTCAGTGAGTGTTTAAGTGACTCTAATGGAGCTAAGACCAATGAGGAAGGGAAGTGGAGGACATATTTGTTTTGTATATCATTTCTGTATGTTTGTATTGTGTTTGTGTATGTGTTTGAGTGGATTGTATGAACTTTATTTTGACGGGCATTCCGATCAGCAATATAAGCATGTCATTTATAATCATATCAATGACCTGAGTGGTTTCACAACTGCTACCTTTTAAATGAATCCATCTGAGCTACAAAAAACCACTACAGACATTTAAAAACCAGTACAACTGAGTCAACATGGCCTCTGTTTTGAATCAGGCCCATTTTTTTCGCCTCACTCCCACAATTTTACAGGATCTAGTCCACCAACTAAACAGCACATATAGGTTTAATGTAACTGATCATATATTGTCAATATCTCAGTAAGTGTGGCAGTTTGAAATTTATTTTTGTACTGGATAGTTTTTGTTTGGATAGTATGGATATGTTATTTGTGAATACTGGGTTGGGTAGGGAGAAATTATGTAGTCCTAAATGAAGAAAATGGCAACTGTGTTTTGAGCTGTGAGTCGCATGTATTTTTGTGACTTCAACCTTTATAAGATGCTGATATGACTCTATTTAAAACATCTTTATGTCTGGCCAAAGTTTTTGCTGAACTGTTATGTCAGTCTGAGGCATTACTGATATTCAAAGCTATGCTTTTGTAAAAGATGATTCAAATGTAATGACTTGTTTCATGAAGTTTCACACTGTCATAGTTTGCAAAGTTTATACGCCAGTCTAGTAATGAGGAAAGACTTTGCAGTTCAGTTAAATTACTTGCTCATGTTTGAAAGTCGGTACCTTTTTCTGTTTCCTCAGATTCTGCTCCAAGTTTTACCTTCCTGTGCATTAGATTTTATATGTGAGCATTAAACCAAATAAGATAATGTAGATAATCATGCCCTGACAGACGTGGTAGTTTGCTGCTTGTGAAGATTTATGTGACCTCCCTAAAGCAAAGCAATTGAAAATCACGCTGTAGATGTACAGATAGCCAAATCCTGTAGTCTTGAAGCATCTTAGAGACACGTCATTTAGATTTTTACTTTGATGTTATACATCACTGTTCATTGTAAATGTGTATCATTGTATATCAGGACTTCAGCATATCACTGCCTGCCCCCCGTCTTCACCCTCTGTTGTGGTCTGTTTCACAGGCACGTCGAGAGGAGATGTATATTAAAACTGTTGCACTTTTTAAAACTCTTTTTTTTAATGTTATTCTATCATTTCTTTGTTCTGCTTTGTGTGTGTGTGTGTAGATGTTCAAAATTTGTCTGTGCGGAAAAAAGAAGGTTAATGTTTTCTAAAGAGACAGTAGAGTGAATGTTCTTGTGCAGGAAGAGGGGAAACAGAGGAGAGGTATGAAGTATATTCTATGGTACAATATGTGTAATTCTAGGTAGTTATTCCCTTTAACAGATGTTATTCTTTTACTATAATATGCATTATGACCATGTACATTGAAAAGATTTATATTTCAATAAATGAGATTTAATGAACTCTGTAGTTGATTGATTTTAATTTTTTTATTAAATCATGCTCTGATAAAAGATAAATGACTCAGGAGCAGGGGCGTGTCTAAAGGGGTGGCAAGGGATGGTACCGACCCCCCACAAAATATGCTTAGCCCCCACTTATTTAAAGGCACAATCACTTTCCCAAATAGTCTGCAGTAACGCATGGTAAATGCACAAATGTGGGGTTTTAATAAGACATGGATGAGTTTGTTCGATTGTTTGATAGCCAGTACAAAAACCGCAGAATACAGCTATTCTAAGACAGAACACACACACAGTCTGTTTGGACAATAAAAGAAGTTGAGAACAATTATTGTCTGTTCCATGGTTTTTATTTATAAAAAGAGAGATGCGTTGTCCAGGCACTTGTGCAGTGCCATTTTTATGTCATCCCACTTGTGACACATGACATGACTTTTACCATGGGCCCCCATGACTGGTTCTTGGTCCCCCCTGTGCCACCCCACTAAAAAAATCCTAGAATCGCCCCTGCTGGGGTAAGGGTGAGGCCTTCATTACTACATTTGCATTGTAGAACACAACATGCCAATGGATTCTGTTATGGTTTACAATGGCTATCTAATGGCGCTTTTCCACTGCATGGTACGGCACGATACGGTTCGATACGGTGTCATCCCACTTGTGACACATGACTTTTCCCATGGGCCCCCCGCACCGGTTCTTGGTCCCCCCCGTGCCACCCCATTTAAAAAATCCTAGAATCACCCCTGCTCAAGAGTTTACAGTACATTCTTGACTCAGGAATATTTGGTGCATTATATCACATAAACAAAATTCCAATATCTGGAATATTGCTATAGCACAATAAAACCATACCTGCATATGCATTCAGACAAGACTTACCTTTTTAAAGAATGCCTGTCAGCTGAATATGTCATTTTATCCTACAGTATTTACTAAATGTTGTCTTTGTTGATCAAAACAACCAACAGGTAGGTAGGTATTTTATTATATATATATATTGCTGTTCAGTACATTTTTTGCGTTTCATAATTATGTAACTTTTAATTTTTCTTTACAATCACGATAAAAAAAAATAAGATTAAAGAAAATGATTAAATAAATAAAATTTAAAAATAAAAGATATATAAAACAAATTGACGTTTTGAAGATTACTACACAGACACTGACTGTAAATCCACCATGAGTAAAAAGTGTGACACCTTGTCCCGGTCTCCTCTACATATGATGCAAATTATGTAAGCGGTGTATAAGTAAGTCAAATGTTAAGTTCAAATGTCTTGGAGTTCTACTAATGATGTTGTAGTGAGATCATGTGGCCACTAAAGAGCGCAATAACATCACCTGTAAGTGAATGTGTGCGTGCGTGAGCGTGTCAGCGCGCACTTTTCTCTGTCCTTTGCGTGGTTTGTTTAAACGTTGTTACAGCTGGAATTCTAGTGGCGCCGCCTTTGCATTACCTTGTGATACCAAAGTTAAACATTGAGTGAGTTTCTGGTTTTACAACAACAGGATATGCAAATGTGTGGATTAAGATAGAGAACGCGAGAGGGTGTATGATAGATGCGATATGGGTACTGTGAAACGGTGTTTATTTAAAAGTTGAGTGGTTTGAAAGTAGCCTAGTCATCCCTAGGCCTACTTGGGGAAAAACCCTTTAAAGGATATCTCTGGAGGGGCCCAGGAAATAGTGATGTAGCCTACAACTGAGATGTAGAGGACAGGAGACTATTTACAATGTTTTTATTATTATGTAAAATGGTTTATTGCTTCATTATTTTGTGCAAACAGATTTTATTTAAAGTGCATAGCCTGTGAGGAGAATTATGTATTGTTTTTCATGGTCTGGTGGAAAGTGTCCAGTGGCTGCACTTCCGTAAAGGTCATCGTAAAGGGCCCTTTGCAGCAAGCTCTTGCACACATTTTAGATAGGAAATGTGCTATACGTGATGCCTGATGACATTGGTTTTTAAAGGGCCCTGTGTGCATTTTTATTTCAGCTTTAATCACGTTTTTGCATTGTGAGTTGGTTAAACACTGAATAGGATACTCCAACCATGAGGTCATAATATTTGCCTCACCCTAACTATACATATACTGTACGAACAGTAGACTACTGCATTATCATGCTACATTCCAAAAAATCTTCTCATTATCAATGATTTTTCTGAGGCTCAGTGCAGTACAGAGTCTTTATCTGGTGTAATATGAAAAGAACATTCTGCTTTTGCCTTCCAGGGAATGGGAGGTGCTTCCAGAAAACCTGTGCATGTGTGCTTACATATGCAAACTACAAAGCTGCATAGTATCACTTGACAGTTCTATGTAAAAGAGGCATGAGGTGGTTCTCGTGTGTGAGAAGGAGAGTATGGGAATTGACCAGAAAGAGATAGAGATTTGTTTTCAAATAGAATGGACGCCCATGGACTACATAAAAACTATCATAGTTTGGTAAATCATAATTATGATTTAAAAAGTTAAAATTATGACAGTGATGATGATGATGAGATACAGGCCTAAAGTCATAATTATAGCATAGGTTGAAATTCTACAAAATGTTGAAATCATGACAAAAACAGTTATGACATAAGTTGAGATAAAATTATAAATAATTATGAGATAAAATGTCAACATTGTGAGATACTAAGCCATAGTTATGATATATAAAGTAAAAAAATTCAGATACTAAATCATAATTATGAGATCAAATTTAAAAAATGACATGATTATGACATAAAAAGCCATAATTATGATGGCTTTCTTATTTCATAATTTATACATTTTATCTTAAAGTTATCGTAGTTTCATAATTTTAACATTTTATGTCATTATTTTGACTTGTCATTATGACAATCTCATGGTTTCAATTTTTATCTCATAATTATGACTTAGTATCTCATAGTTGTATCTTTTTGTATCTCATTATTAGGGATGCACCGATATGAAAATTTTGGCCGATACCGATATGGTGGCCGATATATCGTGCATCCCTACTCATTATGTCTTAGTATCTCGAAATGTCTACTATTTATATCATGACTATGACTTCGTATCTCAATTTTATCTCATAATTATGACATTTCCCTAATGTGTCAGGAAAGAACTTCATACATTCCTTTTCATATAGTCCGTATATAATAATTATATTTGGTATTCTTGTAGATTTAGGAATTAAAGACCGATATGGAGGCTCATCAGTCTACTGAATTTTTCATGCTCGAACTGCAAAGCTTCCTCAGATACATAAACAAATATCATAACTTCACTCAAAAATAGTCATATTAGCCACACCTATGCATCTCTCATTAAAGTGGTGGTGAAAATCAACTATGTGTATAACCATTTTCTCACAGTATCTTCTTGATGACAGTTATATTCCCACCTAATTGTTCCATCATTCAACAATCATCCTGCCTCCCAGTCCAGACCTGCCTAAGGATGACATCATCGCTCAAAATAAAGCTTGAGCTAGTTCACTTAGCGTAGCTAAACTCATGGCATGAATGGGTGAACAAGTGAGTTCAACAGGTCTTTTAAACATGACCTCACCATATGTGTTTACCTGCCAGCGGTACTTTTGGGGACTGAGCTCAGCTGTCATATATTCATGAGGCATTTGCATGTTCAGTTGTTTGAAAATGAAAAACTACAAAAGAAAACAATCTCTGCAAGAATATTTGGATCGATTGATTAAAATACTGTAGGCCAATGCCTGGCGCTTTCTCGCAAGTGTAACACGTATCGAAGAGCATGCAATTGAACTCAATCCGTAGAGAGCAATGAAGTGAAATAAGATATTGGTTTGGTTTGTTGTGCTTTATGCGAAAGCAGTGGGGTAGAATTGAATTTATGATGTATTTGGCTGCAGATGCATGTGAAGGATAATCATATTAGTAATCTCTCTGTCTTTCAGGTGTAACTGAATCCTCGCTTTAATAGCTCTGCTCTCTCATCACCTCTCATCGCTTGGCTCGGTCGAGAGAATATCGCTCAGAGAGGGTTCGGATGGGCTTTTGTGCTGTGTTATTCGTCTTTGGACCCCGCAACCTCCCCGGAGCCCGTCTCTCGTTACCAGCCCGTCTCCATGGCCCGGTGCTCAGACCGCTCTTGTTGTTTGAACAGGGTATCGCATCTAGATTAAAACGCCATTTCTGTAAGTGATACCTTGATTGATTTATCACTCAGACAATAACAGCCGCAACAAAATACAAATTGAAAACTGACCAAAGGTGCGCGGGAAAGCAGCTCTTTCCTCAGCACTGTCTTATCTGAAGCTTGAGAAAATAAGCTTTAGGTTTAGGAATTTACATATGGTAACTTTACCATAGTTGCATACAATTCCCTAAAAAAGTATTAAGATGATAAAATGGTTGTATGGAATGGTGACAACATTCATGTAGCCTATTTTGGTATCTAAATGGTTCACCAAATATCAAGGTAAATGTCTAAAAAACGATAGTATTACCTAGTAACATCCTAAAACAGGAACCATGTCAAAAATCTATGTTAATACTGCTGGATATTTTGGTACTTTTTTGTTATTGTTGTTACTTCTGTAAAAATCATTGATTAACAATAACTGGTATTTTGACAGAACCTGTGGTACATTTTTACATTTACACTCACAAATTATATAGTGTCATTAGTAATGCACACACTGTAAAAAAAAAAAAAAAGCTATGCAATTTAGCAATGCATGGATCTACAATCCTCTTTTTATCTTTAGGTTTCATTTCAAAGCCCACTACAGGATATAGGTATTATCTGCCTCTTAAAACTAAAGGTAAACATTTATGCTAATTGATAAATGCCATGAAATCCACATATACCTCACACTTTTCAGATGGTGATGATGAACAAATGGCGATTCAGTAAAAATATGAACTCTGATCCATATGACTGCAACCTAACAGTGGCAGCAGCAGCATAAATTAAGCCAGTAAAAAGTAAAACAATGATAATTTCTTAATAGTACTTGCCACAAAATTGTTTCAAGCTGCAATGCTGGGAACTTGCACAATATTGTTCAGTGTAAAATTGTTTGTTCAGATGACTCAATATGGAAAGTTGGGAGGACATTTGGATACGTTGTGAACAAATACTCGGGTATCCAATTAAGGTAAACAAAACAACTTTTGCTAGCAACATGTTTAGAGTATTCGTGTTCATTTCACACAAAATAATAAACTGGCTCCTGTTACTAAAAATTATTTTGTTTAATCTACATTTTTACATTAGTTAGGAGAACTGTTCAAAAGTTGGATTTTTTGCATACATTTTGTCATATCTTCCAGTAGGCATACATGCTTTATATTTATATTCTGTTATTCGAGATATTTGCCAGCAAATTACCAAAATAAGGCATTTTGTGTCAGTCAAAATGTTGTTTTAACTATAATGATGGCTTGTTTTCACAGCAAATCTTATGGATGCTTGATACTATTAATCCATAATTGCTCAGTAAACATTATTAACCTTTTTTTCTACACTAATCCAGTCACAATACGACATGTTGGCAGGTAAGAAATGTTTGGCCAGTTTTCAGCAGGTTGTCACCTGGTGCATATCTTTAGACATCCTGGTTAAGTGAACAAATCAACTGCCTTAAGAACAAGTAAAACAAATGGGAGGCAGGCATTATGTACACATGAGTACAAAACACATTTATCTACACTCAAATACCATGGGGTTTTCTCTTTTTGTGCTGTAATTTAGCTAAAAAAGTAGGTAGAGAGACTAATAAAGGAACTATTGGGTCTTATGATCTAAGATCAAGCTTTTCTCTGTCATGTGAATGTGTGCTACAGGCAAAGCATAAGCTGAGAAACAAACACTCCTTCTCCTTTACACACAGATATACATGCAGGGAGTAAAAAGGAATAATTCCTTTTTGAATCTCAATTTTACAAAGGTATTTTTGATTACAATTTAGTGATACAAGACACATTGACAGCCAAAAAATGACAACATTTGGCCATGGTTACAGCTGCAAACAAGTGAAGTTCACTCAGGTTATTCTTTCCTTTCCTTTTGCTCACTAAAGGATGATTTTTCTGCCTTGCTTTATATAATAATAGAAGAGTAAAAAGAAAAAGTGAATGTTATTAATATATTTTGATAAAACAACTTCTGATATGACTACAGTCTTTTTTTTTCTTAAGCAAGTGTAATTGATTTAAAAATATACAGTGGGTACGGAAAGTATTCAGACCCCTTTAAATTTTTCACTCTTTGTTATATTGCAGCCATTTGCTAAAATCATTTCAGTTATTTTTTTTTCCTCATTAATGTACACACAGCACCCCATATTAACAGAAAAACACAGAATTGTTGACATTTTTGCAGATTTTTTAGATTTCTTTATGGGTGAAATGTTTTTAAATAAAAACTCATTAAAAATAGTGTTCAAAAAGTGCTTTATGTATGGCTATGCATCAAAACGGCTAATCATTTTGAGCAAAAAGTGATCATAACCTTTCTCAAAGTGTCCTCACAAGTTAAGAACATTTTCCACATTGGAAAAACTAGTGGACCTCCACAGTGAGACAGCTATGAAGGTCAATGCAATATGATTCTACAAATACTTCATGTCAAGGGGTCAATTGTCTACCACTAGCTGTCCTTGTTTGATGAGGTCTAAATCTGATCAAAAGTGACGTCCCATAGTACAAACTCTTCTCTTTTTGCAAAGAGCAGTTAACTGCAAGAATTCCTCATGTCAAATCCAGGCCAAAGGCTATAAAGTCAAACTTGAGTTTAGTTCCTAGGGAATATAATTACATTTTGTCATGTTTCCTCATGTCTCTCTTTTTATTTATCTATGTCCCTCTCTGTCCCTCTCAATTTTTCTCAAACATCCTCACATATTGTCCCTATGTAACCTTGCCACTTTTTTAAAGGGATAGTTCACCCAAAAATTGTTATTCTGTCGTTAATTACTCTCTCTCACATTGTTTCAAACCATCATAAGACCAGCATTATTCATACTGTTTTAACACTGACAATAATGAAATGAGGGGGATTATTTCTCTCTATTTTTTGTAGATGCCCTTTTACAATTATAATAATTACAAATGAGCACATAGCAGTTAGCCTGAAATGCTTGGAGCAGACTACCCAGCACTTTTCTGCTTCTTTTTCTGCCTTCTTCCCATCCCTTCTGCTGAACTTTACATACTGAGGTCAAGGATCAGAAGTAATGTAAGTTACCAGATGGTCATTCCGACTCTTTTACCAATAAATATAAAGTTTGGGGTCAGTAACTGAAGGGCTGCTGAAAATTAATCACAGGAATAAATCACATTTCAAATACAATAAAATCAAAAATAGTTATTTTACCTTGTACAAATCTCACCTTCTTACGGGTTTACTGTATTTTTGATCAAATAAATGCAGCCTTGGTGAGCATTAGAGACTTCTTTCAAAAATGTGCTTGTGCTTATGTGAACCCTAGCGTTCAAATGAGATTGTGTCAGAATGTCAGATCTATATTACTGAAGTGTTTACAGTCAGAGAATCGTATCATCCGAAAATTAATGTTTTGTCAATAATCATGAAGGACCACTGAAGTGTGTTATCAAAATTAAGTTCCAAACATAGGTTTGGGAGGAGCCTAATCATTCAGTCCTGTCAATCAATCATCATCGTCCCAGCGTCAATTCTTCCAGCATCCCTCCGCCTCCCCATCTCCTCCTCAATTTCTGTTTTTCTCCCGCTAGATAGTACCACAGTGGGGGGGTTGAACTCAGCGCTCAAGCCGAGCCTCGGGTTCGAGCCTCCATTAAGGACAGCAAGCCAAGTTCACCATGGTGGTTTACCATTAACCATCAGTACTGTATGGGCAGGCGAACTCGTGAATTGCCATTTTGTTCATAATCGGTTATCATAAGACTCTGAAAAGTCACAAAGTATCAGTGACAGTGACCTTGGGGGTTTCTCAAACCCAAAGCAGAACATGAGAGTAAAAGCATGGCGTGCAAATCCACTGTAAACGAAATATAGTAATCATAGAAAACAATAACAAATAATCCTTTCACATCCAGCTCTCATATGTGTGGTTTCAGGGAAAGGAGGAAGAGCTTGCAGGTATTCTCAGTACACCACTGAAGTCAGGCCTTTGGCTTCACAAGCCATCTATCTAGAGACAGTGCTTGAGCTGCTCAAACACTGCGGCTTATTGTTGCATTCTGGGACATTGACCTGAGGCTCCTCCCATTCTGGTTTATATGTGTGCGTTTGTGTGCATGAATATCATGTGAGTTCTCACAGACTGAAGCTGAAGGCAGTAGAGCACTTTATGTGTGCGTGTGCGCGCGCGTACGTACATCAGCCGCTTTATCATCTTTTGTGGTCTGCTTTTTTTTAATATATGATAGCCATTTTACAATGTGAGTGACTCTTAAGTTCTCATTTGATATAGTGAATCATGTGGTATAGTAATGGTAAGGATGACCTGAGTAATAATATATTACAATAATTTAAATTTCTTTATGGCTTATAGTCGCATTTAGCAGATTAGTGCTGGACAATAATATAGTTTACATTTTGCAAGGATATAAACAATCAAGTTTAAATTTGCTATATATCGCTTGTGTATCGCGAGTGTACTGTATGCATGTGAATAAAATATATACAGTATATGCAACTTTAAATTGGGAGCTATACTACACTGAAAAAAAATCAGTGAAGGATGTGTCATGTGTATTTGAGTTTATATATATATATATATATCGCTAGTAAAAAAAAATTATATTTTGCAATGATATAAATAATCAAGGATTTGAGGTTTGCTATATATTTTTAATTTGCTACTGTATCGTCTTGAATTCCTAGCTTCACAGTCTTCAACATCGTATGCATTTTAGTAAAAGTGTATGAACAAATGGATCTAAAATGTTATTGTCCCTACTGCAATCCCTAAAATTTCTCTGGTGTGTTGCTCACATTCACTACAGACAGAAACAAATGATTTTGCATGCTAAAGTTGTTAGCATTAGACAGGCAGAATGGCATCTATAGCGTCAGAACTTAGAACCAAGCTATTGCAGCAATGCTAGTGCTTTAGCATCTGCCTGTGCTGAGATGAGTTTGCAGTTTGGCGCTGAGGTTTCCTCTGATCCGTCACATCCTCTTTTCTCTCATTCATCTCAGACAACAAACCGGGTTCTTACCGTGAGATCTTCATCTGCCCAGTCTTTCCATGAAATGAAATTGGGATCTAAGCAGGTGAACTTCAGTTTAATCTTTTCTCACCTTTTTTAAACTGTTGACCTCTCTGTCCCCTTTTATCATTTACTTCTTTTTGAGGCCTTTCAAAATATTTTGAGATGTTTCAACTCTCTTAGAGATATTGTTTTCTTGGCAAAACTGCTTCTCTTCAAATTTCAATTTCCAGTCTGGCTTTAAAAAATAAGTTTTGTTCATCTGAAACAGCCTCACTAGCCAGATATGCTCAAAATTGGTAACTTCTGCAGCTGCAGAAAGAAGCTTCACCCTTCCAAACAATATTTCACATGTTTTATGAAGGAAACGCTTTTTTGTACTCTTTTCATATCCATAATTAAATTAGGAAATATGATTTCCTAATTCACTTTAGCATTGGTCATTTCAATGTCAAAACACTTGGCGAAGACGCATTGTATTGAGGAAAGCATGTGTGATTTACACATCTCGTGCATATGTAGCTTGTAGACATGTTTTGAAATGACATCCCTGTCTGACTGAAGCCAGATAAAGAAACTCAGCATGGTGTTGAGAGAACTCCGTTTCTCATAAAGATCACCATCACAGTTTTACAACAGAGAAATTGTTTTCTGCACCCCCACATATGGGAACTGATGGGAATGGCAATTGTAAAAAAATAGGAGAGTTTAGTCACATTGGAAAGGAAACACAATCAAAGGAAACAATAATTGTGCTATCAGATAGTTCTGTTTAAATCTGTGCTTGGACCATGTTGAGCTAGCTTTACTGAATGCATGAATCATTGAGCATGTTGAAAATTATCGGGGTCATCAGCCAGAATGTGTGTGAATAAGTGATTGATTCACAGCTCACATAGTGGCTTTGGTTTTTATTAATGATTATCTGATTAACAGTTTTTTCATTGTTTTCAGTGTGTTTTTCCCCTAATCCTCACTGCATGGAAGCAGAAGCATGGAATCTGTAGAACTGCTGTGACAGCAAGGCTGAAGCTCTGGATTTGAAGGAAAATCCATTTTCTTCTCTTTAATTTATTGAATAAACATGAGCATTGTCCATCTGTTGCATGGTAATCTGAAAGTGGAGTACAAGTCTAAAATATTTGTTATGCATAAATTAAAGCTTTAAGTTCAATTAAATTTAACTTTGCAGTTTTTGTAATGATAAATTATTTTCTCCAATCGTAGTTTAATATTCAAAAACAACCATAAGTAAGCCATTAGTAGGTTGATTTAACTGAAAAGGCTTGCACTGTGGCTCTGAGGCTCTTTTAGTACATTATTCGGTAAGTTTAAGCATCACACAGTTGCATTATAGCTCAATATGGCATGAGTCTGGGGTGGCACTTTCCATGCATATTATTATTCTTGCTTCCCAACTATGTGTGTGAAATATGTGGCAAATAAGTAGTAAAATGTCTACATGCACAGTATTCCTAAAAGAGTAGGCAATAAATGTTTGTTTAACTTTTTATCTCACAACTCTAATCTTGGTTCTCACAATTTGCAAGGTTTTTTTTCACAATTCAGAATTTTGTTCTCAGAATTTATACCTCAATTTATACCTTTTTTTCTCAAAATTGCAAACAAGTCTGAATTGTGAGATAGAAACTCAAAATTATGAGAAAAATGTCTGAAGTGTGAAATAAAAAGTCATTTTTTTAAATCCCATGGTGGAAACAAGCTTCCATAGTTTGTTGACTATAATTATGGCAGAGGAATTAGAGTTCAGAACCTGTTATTTTTGTATTCCATTTGATGAGACTTTGACTTTCAAAAGCTCCTATAAAAATATCTTTTGTGGCCATGAGTGTGGGGGTTGAGTAAATGTTTAACCCTAATAAAGTGATAATATGAAATAGAGTAGTTCCTCTTTTGCATTTCGTCTACTGTATGTATGTGTGAGAGACAGAGGAAGAAAAAGGAAGAGTATTAAGGTGAGGTGAACATTAACAAAAAGAGTGAATAAATCCGCAACTATCTCTCCAACCCGATTAATTGTTCCTATGTATCATCTTTCTTTTGCATTTCTTTATATGTATGCAGTAAAACAAAGCTCTTTCAACAGTTCTTTGGTGACTGAAGTTAATGGGAGGATTTGAAGACATAGTTCTCGCTGTTCTGTCATCGTGATATGATGCACGAGCAATCATGAAAGACTGTCATCAACACCCCTGCTGATATTCATTTAAATACAACTGTGGGTGAGGATGGTAAATCGATGCACTGATGAGCTGGAAGCTCTTAACCGATTGACCCCCAGCAGCTCTTTTCCCATTTAGCCTCCCTTATTGTTTGAGACAACGTATAATGGCATGATTCATCAAAGTTGGGCTTGTGATGAAACCACCACACCACCGTAGCAAATTCAGATCTGGTTGTTATTGCAGCCGTCAAAACAGTGTAGAGGTTAGATTATGTTCCAATGCAGACTACAAAATAGGGAATGTCCTTTTCTTTTAGGCTGCTATAGTAAGTGTGGCATTCAGACAAGAATTTACCACTCAAGACTCCTCTGTAACACTTTACCATATGGTTCAGATCGTTAATATTGATTATTTTTATAAAATGTAACAAATATGCACTAACAATGAACACTTTTATATGTATGAATTAACCTAGATTAATGGCATATTAATTGTTATTAATCATACCTAAAGCACTTACTAATTTTAAGAAGTTAAGTTACCAACTTTTTTTTTTAATAGTCTATATTTCAGAGTGAAAAATTATATTAAGCTTGAAAAAAATGTCTAGATTTTTCCATTGGGATTTTACTGAAGCATGAAAAGTGGGCATTACATTCCAGAATTTATCCCGAATAAGTTTGCTGAAAGAATACTTAAATAAAAGTAGCGATTTAGATACTGGTGAACTGTACTCAATAGCTCAATAGTATTTCTGTAGATCTAGTGTTAGTGCATGTTGCTAGATCTGTGGGTTTGTGTCCCAGGGAATGCATAGACTAATGTAATATTTATAATGCAAATTAAGTTGCTTTGAATAAACATATTCACCAAATGTGGTAATGTACTGAGGTCTGTGGAAAAGGCTTCAGAGGAAAAGCAAGATTCTGAACCCAATAAAAAGCTCTAAAAACTTTTATTTTGCTTTTTTTTTTAAATGGCGTGTTCCCTATCAAACACTATTCATGAAAGGTGTTGAAATTGTACATTTAATATCTGCAGAAGCTTGTCACACCTCTGAAAAAGAGCATAATAGCCCAGACCGCTTTATCAGTAAGACTTCTTGTTCTTTAGTGATATTTGACAAAATATTCTGTGTTCACACTTAAAGTTTGTGAAGTTTGACCTCAACATAAGTGATCTTATAATGGGACTTTATTGAATACTACTGACACCTCTTCCAATACAGATGTATGTGCATGTGAAACTAAACTTCTTTTCTCTCACAGCAGACCTGACGTGTTAACTGCCCTTATCAGGGACATGGTGACAGCTTTATAACCACCAAAATAAACACAGAACTGTATCGTACAAGCTAGCAATAGATACAGAATTGGAGGAAGTGCTCCAAACAAATTATGCTTCACATTACCAGTGAGATTCATGGAATCAAATGAGAAATCATGGCAGTGTCTCTGTTATCGTTGAGTTCCTGATCTAATATAAACACTTGAATAAACTACTTGCATGCTACAGGTACTGTATAATATTCTTTCAGTAAACAATTGTTAGTTTCTGATTAGATTAGAAAAACAGTAAGTGAAACCTCTGTAAAGTTTCTATCGTGCCATAGAGGCGTTGACCTAAACTTAAGAAAAATAAAGGTAAGGGAAACATCCGTTTATTTTTCTTACCCCAAAACGCAACCTATTTTATGACATTTTGCTTCTCAGGTAAATGCTGAAATGTTTGTATTGGAAAACAAGACAAAAATTTATTTTTGCAATGACTCATTTTTAAATACTGTCGGTCAAGTTGTCGTGCAAAATGATTCTAAATTATATAATGCATTGTAAGTTACATTACAGTAACGGTGTGAAATCTTTAAAAAAATAAATGCGTGACAGTGGAATGCATTTTATGGTTAGAAAGAGAAGTATAGTGTCACAAAGTGTGTTTGGCTTATTTCATATATTATTATTTCATTATTGTTGTTATTAGAACTGAGTTATAGCTGAATAATCTTAAATGCCTTAAAGAAAATGTGAAATAAAATGTATATAAAAAATTCACATTTTGTTTGTATTGTTTTGTTGGTTGTAATCATTAAAATATTGTTAGAGTTTTTCTGTACAGCATTGTCTGCTAAATAGATACGTAAACCACAGCAAGCCTTTTTCTCACAGAAACATTTAAAAATGTCACACAAAATTCTTCTACGCAAGTAACCTCAACTAAAAATACATGTCAGCACCACCCCTGCCGTACCATTTTGTCTTTCTCTGCTTATTAGCCCATTTATTTTGTATGACGAGACGAAAGAGGGGAGCACAAATATCTTAACCCCCATTTGGGCAGAGGGTGTGAACAATGAGGAGTCTTCATGTCGTCTGCCTCGTGGACAGGAGCAGGCAGGAGACTTGCCCTGGGGAAAATGTTCACTATATCACATGTGCTGGGCTGAACCCTAACAAGCTCTGGAAGTCTGGTTCTCCATTTCTGGCTGGTTTGGAAACGGTGATAGCACTGGCAAAAATAATTGAGCTTATATGGGTCTGACAAAGACCTTGGTTCGAATCTCATCTTTCTCACGCTTTCTCTCCTCCTAATCTTTCTTCACTGTCCATTCATTTAAAAAATAAATAAATAAATAAAAACTCTTTGTGAAAGCACAGTTAACGGGTATGTGATGGAATGTATTTATATGCAGTATGAGAGATATGTGAATGTGACAGGGTACCAAAGATGGATCTTATCTACGTTCCATCAACTGGAAAGATAGCACAAAGAGGCAACACACACTCTTCTTACTTGAGTTCACACACACACACACACACACACACACACACACACACATCTGTTTCATAGTCATGTGTCATTTGATAGAGAGCTACTAGCTCACATAAAAATAGTTTTTCTTTCTGTACTTTGCCTGCGGACACGCATGGTGTTGGGTGGCTCTGTAAACACATACAGAGGGGCCTCTGTCCGAGATTGCTGGGGTGTGTGAATGTATGAGGCAGAAAGACATGTGGGATTGTCGTTTGCAGGGAGCTGAACAACCAAGTTTGAACAAGTTTTAAATTTGGTCACATCGGACAAGGAAGTTGTCTGTTAAATATTTTATTGCACTCTCTTGTGATGCCACTTAAATGTTGTCTTTAATGGATCTTAAAGGATGGCGTCGTTTATCATGAAACATTATCCGCAATGTATGCAGGTGGACCTGAAGGCCTGATGTTGATATGACAGATCACTGTTACCTAAACAGAAGAAACACTTCCCCTTGGCTGTACATGTTGTACCTTGAGTGTCTGATTATTGTAAGTGATTTGAGGAGAGTTTGGGTGGTGGATCAAAGAGTGGTGTTATGAGCGAATATTTATGGGACATTCTGAGGAGGGTAATAGTTTGAAGTGATCTGATTTAATTTAGATGGAGATCATGTTCCACTTGAGGCTAACCACCTGACCCCATTTATTGGCTATTCGTGAGAGGGAGACATGAAATGAGACCTGCACTGTTGGAACTGATAAGAGGTGGATGGTTATCATTTAATTAATTAAAAATGGATACAGCTGGAATTAATATTATGAAAACAAATAATTCTTTATGATATATCTTTATTCATTTAGAGAGAATGTTAGATTGTGATCTGTCTGTGTGTAGCAATAAGCCATGAGATGTTGTTACAGTAATTATACAAGAAAAGGAAAAAATAACAATGTACAGACAAGAGTGGATTCTTATATAAACTTGTGGCAACATTATAATTAAAGGATTAGTTCACTTCCAAAATAACAATTTCCTGTTATTTACTCACCCCCATGTGATCCAAGATGTTCATGTCTTTCATTCTTCAGCTGAAAAGAAATTAAGATTTTTTTCCATATAGTGGACTTCAATGGGAATCAACGGGATGAAGGTCCAAATTGCAGTTTCGATGCAGCTTCAAAGGGCTCTACACGATCCCAGTCGAGAAAATAAAGGTCTTATCTAGCAAAATGATCGGTCATTTTCTAAAAAAAAAATTAAAATTTCTATACTTTTTAACCACAAATGCTCATCTTGCACTAGCTCGACTTCCTGCATTACGTAGTCATGTTGGAAAGGTCATGCGTGACATAGGCGGAAGTACCGACCCAGTGTACAAACTGGAATTAATATTATGAAAACAAATAATTCTTTATGATATATCTTTATTCATTTAGAGAGAATGTTAGATTGTGATCTGTCTGTGTGTAGCAATAAGCCATGAGATGTTGTTACAGTAATTATACAAGAAAAGGAAAAAATAACAATGTACAGACAAGAGTGGATTCTTATATAAACTTGTGGCAACATTATAATTAAAGGATTAGTTCACTTCCAAAATAACAATTTCCTGTTATTTACTCACCCCCATGTGATCCAAGATGTTCATGTCTTTCATTCTTCAGCTGAAAAGAAATTAAGGTTTTTGAGAAAAACATTTCAGGATTTTTTTCCATATAGTGGACTTCAATGGGAATCAACGGGATGAAGGTCCAAATTGCAGTTTCGATGCAGCTTCAAAGGGCTCTACACGATCCCAGTCGAGAAAATAAAGGTCTTATCTAGCAAAATGATCGGTCATTTTCTAAAACAAAAAAATAAGAAAGTCAAATGCCCTTTACAAAAAAAGGTAAAACAACAATGACGGATGATTTTGTAGTTGGAGAAACAAATGATATGGAGTTTTTCGTCCTCTATACCCTACCTTTTTGAACTGAAGTAAACAGATGAAGAACTAACCACGCGTGACCTTTCCAACGTGATTATGTGATGCATGCAAAGCTAGTGCAAGACGTATATATATATATTTTTTTTTTTTTTAAGAAAATGACAAATCGTATACCAATCGTTTGCCAAGCAATGTAGTAATGTAATGTACACCCAGTACTGGTATTACACCTGTTTCTGATGCAGCTCGTCTGAAAAAAATGGAACTATTTGTGTGTGCGAAATGCATGAGCGAGAGAAATGTCTGTGTGTGGCATCTCCTTTTAATGTATATAGTTTACTAGAGCTCATGTGAAATATCTTCCACCCACTCACTATGTTTCTTATGCTCTCATAGTTTTCTCGCAATTAAGTAAAGCTTTATTTATTTCCATTCTTATTCCACTACTCGTTCCACGTTTTTCTGCAGATGTCACTTTAGGGGCACTGTAGAATTAAGAGTCAACTATCAGTTTTACATATTTTATGTGCACAGTATTTGTCTAATAATGTTGATAATCAATTACGGGTGGTTTGACATTAAAAGCATACTTGTAGAGCTAATAAACCTTGAAATGGCTGAGAGAGATGGAGAGGAAGATAAATACTATATGCACTTTTTAACTGCACCTCTTTGCAGACTTTTCATATAATGCATCTTGCAGGCCAAAACAAAAGTGTGTTTCCTACAAATACAGACACTCATTTGGCTTTTGAAACAGGTGCTCTTTAACCTTGCTGTAGGCTATGTTAGTTCATTTTAAACAGAAGTGTGCTCTTGAACAAAATTTTAGGAGTTGTCCCAAAATAGCCTGAGAGAGCAAATCTAAAGCCGCAGATCATCGGTTGAGGTTCAGGCTTTTTTTCACAGCTGAGATGAAGCTGATCAATGGTTGCCTTTGAGGCAATGACTTGAAGAACTTTCTAAAGCTTGTTCTTCTATTAGGAAAACACCTTTATTGCTTTGATCAAATTGATGTTGGCAAACAATTAGAACTAAAACAACAAAACAAGCGGAACTGAACATTTCAAAGGGATATTTATTCCAGAAATTATGTTGTTATATTATTTTCTCATGTGTTTCAAAATGTGCAAGACTTTATTATTTATAGTAGGCCTATAACGTGTTTGGTGGCCACTGCTTTCAATTTTCAGGGAATAATAACTTAACTCTTGGTCTGTTCTTCACACAAAGTACTCGTATGACTTGAAATGCACTACTTTCATTGAATAGAAAAAAGCAACTTAGACATTTAAATAAATATCTCCTTCTATGTTTCTTAGAGCTACCGTATATACTGTAGATATCTGTTCAAATGCAAAGTAGTTCACAATAAATGATAACATTATGGACAATATGTAACTACAGGCAAATTCATACTCCTATCACATGTGTACCTTTACCCCTCAACCCCCCGGACTCGTTTTTCTGTCAGGCTTTGTCTTATAGTTCAACACAGCAGTCATAAGCAAATACAGTCACTGTGTTCATGGGAATTAGATGAATCAGGGAGCCCAGGAGCTTAAAGTCATCTCATGAGGTTTGACAAGCATGACCAGGCACAAGCCATCGGCCTCTTGGATGCCAGAAGATCCTGAAAGATATGTTGTATTAATAAGAAAGCCTGCAGCATCTAACCCACTTTCTTTATGGTTTATTCAATCAAACCTTTAAAACAAGTAAAAGCAACCTGGGAATGACCATGTGAATTCTCTGAAATGACTGCTTTGCTTAATGTTTGCTTTGTTTGGCACCGCAATACACCTCAATTGGAACTGCCATTATCTTATTTCCCTAAAAATTGCTTTAGGTGAAACAACATGAAGCATGAAGGATGAACATGAAGAAACTTCAAAGAGATATTTTTGGGTCCAGAAGTTTACTTTTTTTTTTACTCCGCTCACCAAGTTCGAGCTTAAAATGACTACCAAATTGTAGTAATTGAATATTGAAATTAAACAGAATCGTCACTGGAAAGCAATACAGAATATTTCAGAATGTATAATTCTGAAAAAGAATGAAAGGAAAGGATGGCAGAGGAGTTTGTGTTCAGAAAAGAGAAAATGAATATTCTGAGACCAAATGACTGACAATAAAAAATAAATAAAAAAACGAAAATGAAAAGAGGAAGGTGATTAGCAGTTTGATAAAAGATAAATAAGCAAATGTAGGGAGGAAAAGGAAAGGGAGTTCAAGGAAACATTTATTTACCTTAGCAAGCATACATGGTCTTGGATTCATGTGATTTTTTTTTTTATAAGAAGGTAAATATTATGGTTTCAGTAAAGTGGAGTGACTATAGTTTAGTATGGAGTAACTATATACCCACACGTAAACAGCCTGGGTTGTTACCTTAACTTGGGTTGTTCATGATGAAAATGTTAGAGAACATAGTGTGGTGTTGTCTAATGTGCTAGGAAATATCTTTGCAACTGTCTAGCGTAGTGTTGCTTATCAACCAATGGAAATATATTGAATTACAATGGCATATCAATTATGCAATTAGCGAGTTTTATTGGGTCTTTGCTGTCACAGAATGTGGAAGAGTTCTGGTTACTCGGTTATTTCCCTATTGCTAGTGATAATCACATTTATTTTTTCTCACAAAGTCTGGCATTTCACCAGTATGTCCTATATAAAGTGTAACATTTGTAATATCACAAAGTGCAATCATTTTGATTGTACAATTTTGATTGTATTACAGCTGAAACAATCTTCTGTTAAAGCTTCTTCTGTTCATTTTGCCGCATAACCTGTTTGTGTCATTTTTAGTTTTCTTGTTTAACATATTTCCTGTCAATCCTTAGTTTAAAACATTTTGTCATGTGGCATGTTTTTATGTTTTGTTCTGTTATTGGTGTAATCCTCATTCTAGAATACATTTCACTTCCCTAACAGTTTTATTTGCCTTATTGAACTTTTCATTTCAGTTTCATTTCAGATTTGACAATTCAGTATTGAATTGAAAAGAAAACAACGAATGTGTTTATCTCTGAGGCTGGAATGATGACAAATCACAAGATTATATGAACAAATGGGAATACAGCAAAGACAACTAAATAATCAGGAAACAGTGGTGAATGATGGGTAAAAGGGAGGTCAAGGGGTGTCACAGTCATCATAAAGTATTGGGTCATATGTTAGAATCAGCATCTAAGACAAGATGAGCAATAATGAAAGCACACAGGAACAATACTGGTGTTTTAGAAAGCCAATACAAATATTGTTCACAATAAAGGATCTCCTATCAGATTAGTAGAGATATAAAGCCTCTCACGGACATTAATGACAAACAAACACATAAAACAATGATCATATGCACCCACTCAGTTGTGTCTCCTTTCTTTCATTCTCAGGCTAAATTAAAGTAGCAAGACTGCACAGATGAGACTCATCTTGCTGCTTCCAAAACTAATAAATACCACAATGTGTTTGTCACATTTAGTGACAACAGAGAAATAAATCAGTGTTTTTTATGAAAAGGAATAAACAACAGACATACCACCTGCCTAAATGAGTCACCTGTCACCTCACGCTGTAAACATTATTGCTCTTCTGAGATAAGATAATGTGTCATTTGTTTGTAAAATGCTTGTTAGAAACTTTCTTTATCCAGTTGAAAAGCGCAAAAGTTGATATTTTTCTGCTCTAATAACATTCCATGCAAGTCTGTGACAATTTAAATATTTTTGTTAGGAATTTACCATTGCCAGTTCAGCCTTGTTAGAGGCAGCTTTTATTGAATTTGAAGGCCACTGATAACCGCTTTTCTTAGCCATAGTTTCTTCTAACAAACCACGTGTCACCCTGTGGCACTCTTAACCTCGTTTGAGCGTCTCAGGTATGACTAGCGCTATTACTGTTGATGTTGCCTCCCTGTCCCCGCCCAGGTTCGCTCGTCGTTCCACATGACCAGCGCGCAGAGTACAGGGTAGAAAACAACGCTGGCCCTTTAAGACGGGAGTGATCGCTCCGCTGGCGACCGTTCCGCGGTATTATCGAGCTCCCAGACTAACACACATGAGCTAGATGGAATTATAACAATGGAATATCACTGCGTTCTGTTTACTGTTTTGTTGCAGTTAATCGTCCAACCAGGTAGGGCGACTATTATAATGTATTGGTCCTTTCATGGTCTCACTGTGCTTAGAGGAAAGATTCCAGAAAGTTTTTCATTGAGGTGTAGGGATGTACTGCACTTGCTGTAGCTATGCACCTATAGATGACAGGCAGTGGGGTTGTTTAATTATTCTTTATGTATTACTCAAAACAAAACGGAGTGCCTTTAGGGAATAATGTGTGTGGCCTGCCTGTTGCTTCTTACTTTGAACTACTCTAGATTTATGCAGGCTCTTTATAGAAGCAGAGTTTGGCTGTTAACATTAGACGACTCCATGCGTGTTCTCTTAATTTTCCACATAATGAAGCTCTCCATAAGGAGCTTTCGCGCTTCGGGGTACGTTCTGTCAGGTCGGAACTCCACGAAATAAAGTATCCTAATGCAGCAGAATTTCCACTGATAATCCCAGCGAATCATATCCTCTTCACTTACCGCGCGGAGGCTCATACCAGCAATTTAAGCGGTTACAGGAACCTATCATTGAAACAAGATATCGATCCGGAGCGCCGCAGGTGAGAATGTAAAGCCGATCTCGCGCGCTGCTCTCAATTATTTATCACTCAGACTGGCGAGTGCCTGTCTCCGCAACAAGTGGAGGAATACGAAGCTTTAGATAGAATTAGTGAGAGACCTGATGGAAAGAGTATGGATGGTTAAAAACGCACTTGACTGATATGATTGACTTTATAGAGTTAGGATATAATGGGGAGACGGGGTTGACTCTCCCGGATTGAACCCCCCAAAATGTTTCGAAACGAATTTTGCGGGTTTTACAGAATATATTAAACAGATTTAGTTACAAAATTGCTAAAGCATCTTGTTTTCGTAACCAGAAAGAATCACAATTTCAGTTGCAGCGCGTTAATCTGAGGAGGCATCCATAACAACAGTGCGCAGCTTGAGAACTTTACGATAGAATCAGTAACGTACGTCAAACACCTTTTAACGCTTGATTAAGGACCTCACGCATAAATTAGCCTAGCAACAACAATGTGATAGAAATCTGTAAGATTGGGCACTAAACAAATTGAGCTCCATGGAACAACCTAAAGAATTTGTCAGAGATAGGCTACGAGGGTACTGAAATGGTCCAACTTTGTTGGAACATGCCATTTTTATTGCCTTAA
This sequence comes from Sinocyclocheilus grahami, assembly GCF_001515645.1. Taxonomy (NCBI): domain Eukaryota; kingdom Metazoa; phylum Chordata; class Actinopteri; order Cypriniformes; family Cyprinidae; genus Sinocyclocheilus; species Sinocyclocheilus grahami. Next base: position 335,464 of record NW_015505493.1, read on the forward strand.
TATGAGTTTGCGTTTGCAATTGTTTTTCTATTATTATCCTATCAGCATGGGCAGTTAGGCTGCATGTTAACGCTCGGCAATTCCATGTAATTTCCTAAAAGCCAGAGGAAGTTGTTTTGCATGCTGCAACCTGACTTTTTCCCTGCGTTTGCTGGCACCTCAAGGACATGTCAGATGGTCTTTTGTAGTGCTCAGATAAGCCCTTATGGATGTTCTAAAAGATGAGGGGCGAGTCATTAGCTGGACTGCATCTGTTAACTGACCATTGCGTATCACGTGTTCAGACATTTATCCTTGTGTAACGTGCTTGGAAACAAAGATGTCACTTGTCTTACAGTTTCATTTGCTATATTAAAGATTATTATTATTATGTGGTGAATTTAAGTTTCCCAAAAAAGGATAATATGTTTCGTTTTTTGGGGAAAATCTATTTCGTTCCATCATTTAGATTCCATGCATGTGTCACTGTGTTCGGAGATATGGGGTTGGCTTAAGAAACCCGGTTATGGTAACCCAGGCCTTTTTATAAACCATTTCAAAGATCACGTTTAGAGTGAGGGTGGGCAACTAAACACATGCAGCTTTGGTGTGGTGTCGTGAATCTGATGATCAGCTTTGTAACGCCAGAGGGCTTCAGCGCTCAAATTGATTGACTATTTTGCATCGGGTTCCTTCTAACACATAACGATACGGGTTTTCAGATAACAGCCGTGAGAAAATCGTTTACATGGAAATAGCCCTATTCATTTTAGAGAGCTCTGATATGCACAGTTAGAATGATCGTAATTATGTCTAGAAGTCAGCTTTCTAGTGGGTGTATGGTAGGAAGGTGCTGCTGTCTTCAGGCGGATACCCCTAGTGGCTGACGGTGGAATCACAAGTTACAAAATACACAGTTCATATTTTTCAAAAAGAGTTAAAAAAAAATTGCGAGTAGCCTATGCTATTTTAAAAAAGGAGATTGGAGAAAACGAAAATTTGGGAAAACAGGCTGAATGGGGTTCAATTTCCATCTTGGTGCAAACATTAATCATCTTGCATCCCTTGTTCCCTTACATCATCTCTGTTCAACGGCTCATAATGTTGTCGTAATGGTGTAATTTAGATAAAATCTTTCTCTGTGTGGTTTAAATATTTACCAGAGAAACCGAGAGGTGCTGGGCTATGTGTGTGCATGACCAATACTGGTCTCGTTGCGTTTCTGTGAAGGCCTTTCTCTCATTCAGACAGTGTTTCTTATTTGTTCTTTTGTCGCTGATAATGTTTAGAGCCCTGGAGAGGACGAGTAAATATGAACGCTTGTTATGTTAGGATTTTCTCTGGAAGGACACCTGACTTTGCAGATGCCGTTTTCTTGGCATAAAGTGACAGTTTGCAATGAGGCGAGCTACTCATTAGACTAAACCACAGTTTATCTCATTTTAGCCTGAAGCAACTATGGAAGCCAGTGCATACCCCAACCCCCTGTCTCCCACATTCTCAGAAACTAAAAAAATGATTCTTGTAATTAAAATAGTATTGGATTTAGGCTTAGACTTTATTGAACACATTTCAAAGACGTTACCATTCACACATTTTTCCTTTTAAAAAGATTTTCCTTTACACTTAATTTGCTCCCACTTTCTCAGTGTTAATTTAAGGGCCATAATTGCCTCAATCCATCAAAGCTAAATGCAGAAAGCAATGACAGATTACAACAGTATTTACCAGAGTAGACATTATTGCTACTACATAATCGTTATGTATCCATGCAATCCTTTACCTGCCAAACAGATGTTTACTTGCCCTTTTGCCCTTTGCTCACTGTTTACCTTGCTGCTTTTATCTTTAATATTTAATAGTATATCCAAAATTAACACAGATGTACTGTATGTATGGTAGATCAAATAATTTAGGCCTATATAATCAGCTGAAGTTTTACTGTTATGCTACATACATTTAGTCAGTTTTAATACTTTTTTTTTGTTTGTTTTCTTCACTTATTTTTACCATTCACCCAGTCATGTGGGGAGGGGGAGGATAAATGCTCTTTTGTTAGATTAAAACTCTAATCTTTTGCCTTTAAGGGTTAAGGCAATGCAGCACTTTGAATGGAGAAGGATGCTATAATTCAATAGAATCTAACACAACTGAGAAGGGGGCATTCATCTTTTTAAGAACTCATTTAGAGTTGTCTGACATCAAATTGCCATTTCTAAAGAAATTGCTATTAGAGGAACTCGGAAGGCTTAGTTTTTTATTTTTTTTAATTTGTTGAGTTGTGAAACTATTTCTCACCCTTAACTGTCATTTATGCAACCTGAGAGGTCTTTGAATTGTGTGTGTGAATATATGCGTATGCGCTTGGTCTATTCTGTATATCAGTGTTGGTTCTTCTATTATTCAAAACCAGTACCGTGGTGTTCTAGCAAGTCAAATGCATTTGACAAATTTGGCAGATGTACATTGACTCTTTCTCGCAATTCTCACGTTAACTCTTAATAATCTCCTCTCTTGTATGTTTATCAAATGTTAAACTATTTTATCTTCCACTTGTGCACCATGTTCACTTACTTGTTTCCTCTCAGCCAGGTCCAGGCCCACTATCACCCCCGAAGGACCCCAACTCATAGTGCCACTGAACGACGACTTCAGCTTGCATTGTCAGAGTGACAGTTCAGTGCGCTGGCTGCGAGAAGACCGCCCCACACGAATCCTTAAGGAACAAAGACAGGGTCAAGTGACAGTTCTTAAAGTGAGCAAAGCAGGCCCACAACACATGGGCAAATATTCCTGCCGAGAGGAGGCATCTGGTGAAAAAAGCTCCATCTATGTGTATGTAAAAGGTAAGTCAGCCTTTTGCATTTGTGAGTCAGGATTTTAATTTGGTGTAATAATGTCTGGGTTGAGTGGCAAATCTGTAGGGCAGTATTTAAAGAATTCTTCAACCCTCCTTTGTGTCTTAGTGTCTATCTTGTCTGTATATGAGTGCAGCTGCAGTATGTTTTATATGTGCTAGGTTTGTACAAGCATGTTAGCAACAGTATACTAGTAGAGAAAGTATGTCTGCACCATGTGCACTTTCTAACACTTTTCGTGCTTTATGTTTATGTCTGTCTTTCTCTCTCGCTCTCCCTCTCTTTCTATGATCATACTCTCCAGCATCTCTCATCTTCCTGTGTGGTTCCATTTTTGTGCCAAAAAGACACTATGGGTGTCAACAGATGCCCCAAATACCTACAATCAGCTCTCTGTATTCACTAGTCACCTGCATGACCTTTATTTATACATCTGTGTAATGTGTTATTTCAAGCATGTTCTTATAATCCCAGTATTAAACTCTTCAAATTGATCCTTGGCATTTTTGGCAGTTGACACTAAATTTACTAATGTGAGCACTGTAGATGTGGGCTATTTGTATTTGTGTATTAGGTATGATGGAGGGTAGTTTTTCACTTTCAGTCTTTTTGTGACACTCTCTCTCTTTCTCTGAGCTGTAATGTCATGATCTAAGCTCCCTTGGTTGTGTTTCATTGGTTTTTGATTTAGCCTTCCTCTCAGCAGATCCTGAAAATCCCTTCAGGAGGAACATCATGTTTGACTTTGTTGTGGGAGAAGGAGAAACGACCACGCTCCCATGCTTGGCCACAGACCCACGTATGACAGACTTGCACCTGCAAAAATGTGACGGACAGCCCCTGCCCAACACCCTCCGATATTCCTCCAGTATTGAGACGGGCATAACGTTGGAAGATGTCAGGAAGGACTTTGAGGGATGTTACGTCTGTGTCGGGACTCTGGAAGGCAACACAGTTAAATCCGGACTATATCAACTCAATGTCCGCCTCGGTGAGAAAGAAAAGGAGAGACATGAATATTAGGACTGTTAATTTAAAAAAACCTATAAAACAATAAAAAAACGGCAAAATAATTATTTAAGCTTGAAATACTATCTTACCAGGATAAGGCAGCAAATAATGAGTAAGGAGCCATTGAATGTGTTTTTGAATTCAAAGCAGATGAGAAATATACATTACCATTCAAAGTTTGGCGTCAATAAGATGTTTCCACAAAAATATTTAGCAGCAAAACTGATTTCAATATTGATGATAATAAGAAATGTTTCTTGAGCAGCAAATCAGCATGTTAGAATAATTTCTGAAGGATCATGTGACACTGAAGACTATATAATAATGATGCTGAAAATTCAGCTTTCCCATCTCAGGAATAGATTACATTTTAAAATATACTAAAATAGAAAACAGTTATTTTAAAGTGTAATACTATTTTATAATATTTCTGTTTTACTGTATTTTGATCAAATAAATACAGCCTTGTTGAGCATAAAAAATGATTTCAAAACATTACATAATCTTACCACCCTCTAACTTTTGAATGGTACTGTGTAGACTTCTAAAGCAACTTTTAGCAATGTTTTTATTTTGAGGTATTTAAAATATTGATGTTTGCAATTCATTGAGATTAAACCGATTAATTAATCACTAGATCATGTAATTCATTTGATTAAAAAATGGCATCAATTGCCAGCCCCAAATATCGCTAGACAGACACCAGACACACACATGTCTGTGTTACCCCACTGTAGCTTGCTCTTTCTTTCCCACACTTCCCCATTGATATAATGCATCATGCTTCTTTGCTTTTAGTTCCAGACGCACCTCCTGTGATCACACTGGGTCAGCCTCAGAGAGTGCTGCTCATCCAGGGGGAAGTGCTCTCCCTATCCTGCAACACCTCAAATGTCAACAGCGACATCACAATCAGGTGGAAGGCTCCTCAAGGAGTGGTAAGAGCACTCTCATAAACTACCTGAGCACATATATACTGTACATACTGCAGGCTTTATCAAACACACCAACCATCTCAGTGGAGTAGAGCCAATGTTTACAAAAGCAGATTTATAGTATGAGTGCACGTCCCAGTTAGCCTTAATGTGGTAATGTGTACCCATAATAAATTTAGTGTTTGTAGACTGAAAAAGATCATTTAAACGTTGTTTGTACTTGATATTATGCCCAGAGGCTAATTTGATCTTGTGTGGTTTGAGGTGCTCCTCAAATTCTATATGTTCATGTACTGTATACACAGCAGCAGAATACAGTTGTCAGCAGGGTTGTGTGTCATTCAGAAGTGAATTGAGAGCTTAAGTTTCGAATTTCGAATTTAGCTTGGAATTGAGAAAGCAAACATGATGCAGAATTGCAAATTGTAATTGTATAATTCTGTATTTATCTCAATCTTGATTGTTCAAACACAGTTCAGTTATTAACGCAAGTCTACCGAATTTTATAACTGAACTCGCTCTCTTAAATTTTCAGCACTCACAGCTGTATTTTTGGCAAACTTGTGCTGTGAGAACACAACCTATGTAAACAGATCTTCAGTTTAAGACTCCACTGGCATCAGAGATTGGGATTTGAGAGATGAATGGCACACTTTGTTTTATATAAAGATTATAAAAACAGGCACACCTACACATAAAGACAACCACAGACATTTTACCCAATAAGCTTTGGTCCTGTTTTCCTTTTGCATGTGCCAAGCAACCTTCAGTGCAGCAGTTCTCAAATATCCTGACCAAACCCATTTCTCACCTGAGGAATGCCACCCTAAATCTGGGGTCTGTGACCAAGCAGGATGCAGGGAGTTACAACTGCGAGGCCAGGAATGAAAGAGGGACGAGTACAAAGACAGTCTGGGTCGAAATCTATGGTGGGTCTTGTTTCACAAATTTATTTCAATAATCATATGACTATTTAGTCTCAGTTTAATAGTCTCAAAAGAATAAAACAAAGTTTTATGCATTTCTGTGTGCAGATAAAGGCTTCATTATCCTAAGAAGTGTGAATAACAGCACTAAGAGAGTGCGGGCTGGAGAAAGTCTGTCCCTGCGTGTGGTAATGGATGCTTACCCGAAACCTCATACATTTTCCTGGAGCTACAGTGGTGTAAAACTCACCAACACTACTGATCATGTCATTACCAGTCGCTCACATGGGAATAGGTATGATTTTGTTACATTGCTACAAACAATTCTTGTTTTTCCTATGTAGTAATTGCTAGGGATGCACCATATATCAGTATCATATTGGTATTTATTGGATATATTTATCAATATTGTTTATTTAATTGTGTTAGCTCATTTACTGTTTATGCTCACTTAAAGTTCATCTTTAAAATACTATTAATTTAGAAACACTATTAAATGTAATCTTTAGTAAATCTCTCAATATCCATTTTTTTGTATTGTGTTATTTAATGTTTATATAAAGCCTAAATTCACTTGTCGCATTTAAATTGTGGCATTTTTCGTGTTTTTTATATATAATTCTTTTAAAGAAAATACAATAGAATTATCAGTATCAGCCAGAATTTTAAAATCAGCGCAAACTCCACATTTTTTCCATTTATTCACACCACTGAAAGATACTTCAGGTTTAGGTTATTCATGTTTTTTTTCTTCTTCATTCAACAGTTACACCAGCGAGCTGAAGCTAGTGCGTCTCAAGGTGTTAGAAAGCGGCGTTTACATCTTTTCATGCTCAAACCGAGACACAACTGTCCATCAATCGTTCGAAGTCCATGTCATAAGTGAGTGAAAACATTTAATGCAAATGGCAAATATTTGGCTTTTCCACTTGCTAGAAAAAGCATAGAATCTATGTGATATATGAGTTTTGTGTGTATTGTGGTTCAAAAGGGATCATTCACATTTCTTGAGCATTTTGCTGGATAAAAGAACTCGATTGTCTGTGTAAGACCCTGGCTTAAAGCCCACTAACAATAGTAGAAGCTGTGTAAAAACAGATAAGAAAGCACTGGCCTTCAAGACTGCAAATAAGACATTTGCCAAGTCATTTTGCCAAGTCAATTATTGATCACCAGTTACAAAAAGATTTACTCCCCAAACAGGTCACATTTTAAATGACAAAAATGTTTCATATCTGCCATTTTAATGCGACTTAAGTCATATTTTAAAATAATAACAAGTAATTTCAAACAAGACAGCTGTACAGACATCCATCCCACTAACCAAGATTGTAAAACTGACCCTGTACCAATCTTTGCTGTTAGGTAAACCACAGATTGTGTCCCATGACGGGCCGATTGATGGACAGGTGCGCTGTGTGGCTGAAGGTTACCCTACTCCTCAGATTAAGTGGTATTACTGCGACCAGCCCCATTCAAGGTATGCATACTGTCTTTCTTCAGTTTTGTTTGTTTCAAATACATCCACAGCTACATACAATGGGCTCCAAAAGTTGCTTTCAAATATTAGCGGCATATCCCTTGAGCAGTGTTAACGTATTAGCCTCTCTGAGGGTACATTGTGACGCAGCATGGATTAGCCACTAACCGCTAACTTGATGTTTGATGATTGGACAACAAGGCTTTAGCCTATTATTAATAGGGATAAGCAATTTGACTCTGTCATGATTGTGACATCACAAAAGCGATTGGCTAGGCTACTATCAGTCATGTGACATTAGAACAAGCTGCTTCCATTGGGCTGTTTATTCTTGAATAGGGTGTTGACAGAACGCCTTAGCATAGACTTAGTCACAAGCTTATCCAATCAATTCCTCATGATGATCAAATCCGATCAGGATAACATGCCTTGCTTCAATTTGAGCATGTAAACATGTAGTGCTATGTGTTGATCTTGTTCGTGCGTTGCTCGCTTTGTCTGTCAACGGTTTGATGGTTTTCTCACCGAACAGACATTCCATTGTTGAGAAGTTTCCACCATGTTAAACAATGTAATTAAAGATATCGCTCAGTAATAAAAAGACGGAACAAGGAATGTAAACCAGTTGAGATAATTTTTTCTGGCTTTATATCCAAAACTAACTTTGAACTCAACTCAGTAGCACTCAACTTAATTTTAAGAGAAGAGTGAGAAAACATTTGGAGAAACAAATAAATCAAAGCACTTGATGGCAGTACATTCCACTCTGATGTTTTTAATTAAATAAAAGAGCCCTTGAGGTCTGTCATTTTGCTGCCTATTTTTTTGCTTTCTTAAGCAATAAGCTATTTTTACACACATCAGTAAAAATCTGCCATAGCCCCTGAATGCAGTGAGAGATGCTTATCACATCCTTATCATATTATTGATACGCAGTGGTGCTTAACATTTGATTTTAATGTCTGCATGAAATAAAAATTACCTCTTACATTCCTGGCCTTATCATAAAAAATTCATTGGTGCATTTTATTCCAAAGAAAAAATGTTGGGTTTCATATTCTTACATCAAAATGTAATAATCTGCTGTTCCTGGGAAGTAAAATGGGTTTCAAAGGGCAATCCATTTTGACTGTAAAGCAGAGTTATTATCATTAACTAAAACTATGAAAAAATTGTATTAATTGAAATGAGGCTAAAATAATTATTAGATGAAAATAATCAAGCAAACAAATAAATGTTTGTTAAATGAAAAACTTGCACTAAACATTATGTACTAAACAATACAAATTAGAAATGTTGCCTTGGCTAGTAACTGAAATAAGTAAAAAATAAATTAAGTTAAAATACGTTAGAATTAAAATAAGTTGAGTTTTTAATTCTAAAATAAAATACATTGAAATAAAAAATAAATCAAGCCAAAACAGTATTATTTAAATAAAACCAAAAATTAATAAAAAAAAAGACAGAAGCAAATGAGAAGCAAAATTATTAAGAATTAAACTAAAATGAAAACTGAAAATATAAAAATAAAAGCTAATTTACAATATTAATAAAAACTTTAATACTACATAAATAATACTAAAATACTGCTTTTAAGGCTATGAAAGTATTTGTTGATGCACTTTGCCTTTGTCTGGCCCATTATGGTTATCAGCTTTCTTTTTTTCAAAAGATTGTTTTACATATCTTAAGATGTGCATGAAAGACCTTATTTTTTGTATTTTTTATTAATTCTTTTATTGCTCCTTTTATGCAATGTTTCTAAAACAGTTCACCACCTTATGGTACATGTTCATGAAAAAATGCAAGACTATTTATGAGTTTGTTGCATGCCTCCTCAGATGCTCCAATTCGCTGAATGCCACTCAGGAGGAGGAGGATGTTGTCACTGTAACCATGACAAATCCTCCCTTTGGGAAAGGCACAGTGGAAAGTCGACTAAACATCACCAAGAACAGTTACGCCACCCTTGAATGCGTGGCATCTGCCAATGGAGAAATCGTTTACACTCTCTTCTCTATCAGCGGTGAGCAAATAACCTCCCAAATCATATGCACTCACAGACGCATACATACACATACATAGACTCCCCTTCAGACAATGACCGAAGACTAGTTAGTAATTACTAAGTCTCAGCCTCAGACGACTCCGCCCACAAACCGCCTACAGTCTGTTTGCTGACCCTCTGGTCCATATTTCTCACAAGACTGGAAAGCACTTTCGTCATCTGCAGGCTATAATATGATTGGCTGACTTCATGCAACTTCTGAGAGTAAGGGCATACAGGTGTTTTTTACTTAAATATATAGGAGATCAATTTTTTGAATTCAGTCTCTTTGTTGGCCTTTTGCTTACACATGCCTATTAAATCAACCTTGCCCACGTACTGACCCAGTGTATAGGCTGTGCTCATTTGTCACAGGTCTGGGTGTGTGTCTTTGCTTTGGTGTCCTAGTAGTAAAATATTTTGTTGACTTGTTTGTTTTTGTCTCAATCCGCTCCCTAGTTCAAGTAGTCAGTGCACTGGCCAAGGAGTCAGCCATTTCTAGGGCCATCAAAATCATAGATGTGCACTGAAACACAGAAAACGTTATAAAGAAACAACGAACGACAACTGCTCAATATATGCACTTACATGTTCTTTCAGTCAAAGCAATGTGTTGTATGTTTTTAAAAGAGATTATATTTCATTTCTGATCACAGGGTAGCAACATTTTTATTTATTTGTTCATTTATGCATGTTTTGCAGTTATGGAGTGAGATACTAATATGTAAATTATAGGCATTTTGTGTATTGGAACAAATACAGTAATGTCTGCCATTATATATGTAGACTACCATTTTAAAAACTGGGGTCAGTAAGATTTTTTTTTTATTATTAATTGGTACTTTAATTCAGCAAGAATGCATTATATTGATCAAAAGTTACAAGACATTTATAATATTACAAAAAAATTACATTTCAAATTAATTATTTTCTTTTAAACTTTCTATTCATCAAAGAATCCTGAAAAAAATGTATCACACTATTCACTAAAAATATTAAGCAGCACAACTGTTTTCAACATTGGTAATAAGAATAAATATTGCTTGAGCACCAAGTCAGCATATTAGAATGATTTCTGAAGGATCATGGGACACTGAAGACTAATGGCTGCTGTTATATATTAAAACAGACAAAAGTTATTTTTAAATTGTAATGAAATTTTACTGTATCAGTGTTTTTATTATATTTTTGATCAGATAGATGCAGCCCTGGTGAGACTTCAAAAACAAATCTTAAAATGCAGGATATAGTGCAATTTTCAAAATGGTACTGTACACCTACAACAAAGATGAAGAACCTCAACCTTGTGTCATCACTGTTCCGATGTTTAGTATTCATCTTTTGCACATCATAGAAAACCAGGAAATGGAATGAGACTCAGAGACCTCAACCCAGGTGCTTCTAGTTTCCCATGAATAGTTAAACAACCAAACAAGAGGAAACACACATCTCCTCACGTTCGCTCCAGCTGTGCTTTTTCTGCTGGCTGCATCTTTTTGACAAAAAATCTCAACCAGCTGCCAACTTGCAGGTCGCCACTCCTGCTCCAGCTCAACCCTGTGTAGGCAGACTTTTTGGATAAGACGAGATAACAGCAGACTATTATATAAACAGAGGTGCTGAGTTTTAGCCCTAATCTTGTTTCTTTTGTAAACCTAGCATTACCAACTGTTGGGGATTATCTCCCCGGTTTAGGGGGGTTTCGTTTGGGTTTGTTGCAAAACACCAGGGCTTTCCACCGCAGTTAGTACTGGTATTATTGGTAAGGACAGAATGGTTAACAAAAGGTCATCCACATCCAGTTTATTTTGTTTCTGGTACATTCACTTTTTTATCCTCATTGGGTTTTTGTAAAAGTTGTTGACTACATTGCCTCTTTTTTGGATGTTCTCAACTAAATTAGCCTTAAGTAAAAAACTATAGTTGAACATTGACCTTTTTGTAGAGTCCATCAGGAGTTGGACTGGAGGTTTTGAGAGCGTGAATTGAATCCACTGCCTCAGGAAAGCCTGTTAGGTGATGTGGGAACTTGTTTAGACTCTCAAGCTTTAGGCTGTAGCAGGTCCAGGAAAAGCAGTGGGACAATGAGCCCTAGGCTAGACTTTTAAAGCTGTTCATCCTCAGCTGAGCGAGATGCAAAAAAAAAATGTCCGTTGTTAAGGTTTATGTTGATTTGTGGAGGGCTTGATGGTATGCTTGGATGCAGTGTGATGATAGATGGATGGACGAGGAAAAATGGGAAGAGAGAGAGACAGAGGGAGGGAGCAGAAGAGGACTGTGAAAGCCAGTGGCAGGTTTACAAGGGATTACTTCCTGCAGAGTCTGCATTCTTGATTTGAAATGGAGAGAAAGCTTCTTATAGCTTAAGAGCTTACTACACCGCTCAGAACAACACAGAAAAACAATAACACACCACACATGAACACATACACACACCTTACAAAAACAACACAGCTACACTTTCAAAATGTGAAAAAAGTGAGTCGGTGAATCTGCAGTAAAGAGTTTGACCTCAATGCATCAGTCTGGATTATTCACACCTCAGTAAAAACAAGCAATTATGACATAACCCCACTGTGAGGCACTTATTTATTATTACTGGTTGTTCTTTAATGCTCATGTATTGTTTTTAGACATTCCAGCAGGGTAAAGACTGTGGTTTTGTTTTAGTGTCTATACGGAGTGCAGTAATAATTTTTTATTTCAGTTGGCACACTCACTCAAGTCCCAAGACTATAGCATCAGATCTGCTGTGGTTTTCTGTGCTAACAGAAATGATCCTCAGGGATGAGCCATGTGTATTGATTATCCATCGATGCCTTGTTCACACAAACACTCTGTCTAGAGCAGTGATTCCCAGCCAGGCAGGTTACAGACGGAAAACACTTAAACTAAATCAATTAATGTCAGGGTTTTATTGTAATCAAAAGCTTAACACATACATTTTAAAATATATTCAAATATAAAACAGCTATTTTACAGTTTAATTTGTAACAGTTTTTTCTGTATTTTTGATCAAATAAAAAAAAAATATATATATATCTTACTGACCCCAAACATTTGAACATTACTGATAAAAAAACAGGATACATAATTATAATAAATAATTATTTAATAATAATAATAATATATATTGGGCATATTTGCCATATATTTAATTATTTGTATTTATATATTTTTTAAACAAAACAATATTGATTATTGAGTGGCATTTATTGTTTATCGACCATAACATGAAAAATGATCATATCGGCCAGAATATTAACATTAGTGTATCCCTAGATCAAAAGGAGCACATTTCTTGTTTGCTGTTGATAGAGTACATGTTCTGCATGTTTCTGATGGCAACTCTATGTTGTTTTACTCTTCACAGAGAACACTGTTCCTCATGAACTCTTCACACCGTTGCTCATCGGTTTTGTTGCTGCAGCTGTTATCCTGATTCTCATCCTGATTGTGCTGTCCTACAAGTACATGCAGGTAAAGTGTCATTCATTTCATAGTTTGTCTTCCAGCACAGGAAGTGCACACTGACTCACTGAGGTAATTCATTAATTAGACAAAATTGAGCAGTTTTAATTCTCACTCTATTATAGCAATAAAATATTGTAACCTGTATTGTTATTCCAGCGCAACTTGTTTTTGGTTATTTGATATTAATTGTGATACTCAATGCAATTTACCTGTCACACCTGGCATCCCTCCCACACTTCAGGGGAACTTTGAAACAGTACACACTCAAGGAAATTATTATGTCATAAGACCTGATGTTTCACCACACAGTTTTGTTGCACAGGGGAGCAATCAGTGATATATACAACACACACACACACATAAAAATACCATTCACATTGTTGTTTGAATAATTTATGTCCATTTACACGAAACTCTTATTAGTGAGCTCTGTTTGCTTTTGTCTATGAGAGCACCTACAACTTGCAGTAACTGGATATAATGTAAAAGGTTGTTTTGCTTGTCTGGAAACATTGCTCATTGTTTATTCTTCTCCTATCCCATCTCTTTTTTTTCTGTCTCCAACAGAAACCTAAATACCAAATACAGTGGAAAGTCATAGAAGGTATCCATGGAAATAGCTATGTGTATATTGACCCCACCCAGCTTCCATACGACCACCAGTGGGAGTTTCCCAGAGATAAGCTGCGTTTTGGTGAGTTAAGTTCCTGAATCGGTCTGCTTTGTCGGACTTCATAAATCCTATTCCAAATAATTTTTCCATATTGGAATATTCTTTGTTTGAACATTATGTTTGGAAAGGTTTAGTGCACGAGAAAACATAAAGGCCTTTTGAATTTTACAAAGCTTGCTTCTTTTCATTGGCTGTTACACGGTTTGGGACACTTGATAGCTGGTACCTTGTGACATAGTATCATATCTTCCCCATAAAGGAACAGCCATATCCGTCAACAAACAGGATCTAGCATATCCCGCTTCCCCACGAGCCACACCTCCTTGATTCAAAAACAAGCCGATGTTCAAGCTGAAAGCTGGTTTTGGATCAGTTTCCAGGCGCATTGACTGTAAACAACAGTATGAGGGAAATGTGAAATTGATGTTGTTGATTTTCTGCATTCCCAGGAAAAATTCTAGGATCTGGAGCATTTGGGAAGGTGGTAGAGGCCACTGCTTATGGGATGTCCAAAGCAGACACTGTGATGACCGTAGCTGTGAAGATGCTCAAACGTGAGTGAAAAGCAACATAAAACACATTCATAATCTTGTGAAATATGAGTAGAATAGTAACTCCACGGCATGTTTAACCAGCACATTTATTTAAGCAAATAAGGCTGTGTGTAAAGACACACCAGAAATGACACAAACCTGCATGATGAGATGAAAGGAGGTTAAACATTTCCAGTACCCCACAATTTATTGGTTCCTAGAACATTCTGAGAATGTTAGTTAATGTTTTTTAAACAGTGAAACCTAAAAAAAACATTCCTAAATTTTTTTATAATATTGGTTCCCAATGCAATAATCGAAGGGGAACCGTACACTAACATTAGGGGAACATTCTGTTTTTTGCTGTTTCATTTATGCTTTTATTTATTGTGGTGTTTTGCCCTACAGCAAGTGCCCATGCCACTGAGAAAGAGGCTCTGATGTCAGAGCTGAAAGTGCTTAGTTATCTGGGCAACCATATTAACATTGTCAACCTGCTAGGGGCCTGCACTATTGGAGGTAAGAGGCTAAGGCTAGATTTTGTTTTTCTAGGGTTTTCTGTGTGTATTGTTTTGGTCTTCATTACTGGACTGGTCTGTTGCACAGGTCCAACTCTAGTTATAACGGAGTACTGCTGTTTTGGTGACCTGTTGAACTTCCTGCGCAGAAGGAGAGAATCCTTCTACTTCACTACTCTGGGAGAAGACTCTTACTATAGAAATGTCATGCTGCAGCCAGAACCAAAGTAAGTGTGATCAGTGCAACTGGTGAAGTGTGATAGTGTGAAGTGCTTGTGGGTTCACTAAAACCAGTTTGTATTTAATTACAGTGAGAGCAGGCATGAATACATGACCATGAAGCCCTCTATATTGGGACTTCTGTCCTCTGAAAACCGAAGATCACTTAATAAAGGTTGGATCAATGCCTTGTCTGTTGTCATCATCTCTTTTGCTGTCATCTTGTCTCTTCTTGTCACCCAAAGTCTTTTTGTTTCATCTTGTCTTGTTTGCTCTTCTTATCTTGTCTGACCTAATTTTTTCCAGTTCTTGTCTTATCTCTTCTCATCTCACCTGGTCTCATCTCTTCTCATGCCTTAATTTTTCTTATCTTCTCATATTGTCTCTTCTGCCTCATCTCATCTCGTTTTGTTTCATTTTGTCTTTCCTGTTCCTGTCTCGTCTCTTCTCATGCCTTCTCTTTCCTTAACTTCTCATCTTGTCTCTTCTGTCTCATCTCAACTCTTTTGTCTCATTTTGTCTTTCTTGTCTCATCTCTTCTCATGCCTTCCCTTTATCTTCTCGTCTTGTGTCTTCAGTTTTTTCCCATCTCGTCCTATCTCTTTTTTGTCTCATATTGTCTTGTCCTTCTCTTCTTTTCTTTTGTCTTCTTCTCATGTCTTCTTATCTGTTCTCTTATCCCGGCTCTCCTCTTCTAATTTCATCTCATCTCTTCTTGTTGTGTGCCTTCTCTTCTAGTCTCATCTGCCCTTGTGGGGAACGACTTCCTTGGGGGAAGTCATGGCCTAATGGTTAGAGAGTCGGACTCGTAACCCAAAGGTTGTGGGTTCGAGTCTCATACCAGCAGGGATTGTAGGTGGGGGGAGTGAATGTACAGCTCTCTCTCCCACCTTCAATACCACGACTGAGGTGCCCTTGAGAAGGGCACCAAACCCCTAACTCACTGTGTGTGTGTTCACTGCTGTGTGTGTGTGCACTTTGGATGGGTTAAATCCAGAGCACTAATTCCAAGTATGGGTCACCATACTTGACCACATGTCCTTGTCTTTCCGTTCTCATCTCTTCTCTTTCCTTATCTTGTCTCTTCTGTCTCATCTCTTTTTTTCTCATTTTGTTTTTCCTGTTCTTGTCTCATCTCTTCTCATTTCACCTCTTCTCATGCCTTCTCTTTTTTATCTTCTCATCTTGTCTCTTCTGTTTTTTTCAGTCTCTTGTCTTATCTCTTTTTTTTGTCTTTCATTGTCTTGTCTCTTCTCATTTATTTTTCTCTTGTTGTCTCTTCTCTTTTTGTCTGTTGTCTTCTCAAATCTTCTTGTCTCTTCTCATCTGTTCTCTTATGTCGACCCTTCTCTTCTCATTTCATCTCATCTCTTCTTGTTTTGTCTTCTCTTCTAGTCTTGTCTGACTTGTCTTTACTGTTCTCATCTCTTCCCAGCTTGTCTCACCTCGTCATGCCTTCTTTTCCCTTATCTTCTCATCTCGTCTCTTCTGTCTCAATTTGTCTTGTCCATCTTGTCAGTTGTCTTCTTGTCTCATCTATTCTCCTTTCCATTTCTTTTTGTGTCTCTTCTTGTCTGTTGGCTTTTTGTCTCATTGTGTCTTCATCGTCATCTTCAATAAATTTGTCATCCATTTAGGTGATTCATACAGAGATTCAGATGCTGTTAGTGAGATTATGCAGGAAGATGGCATGACTCTGGACACTGAGGATCTTCTTAGCTTCTCCTACCAAGTAGCCAAAGGGATGGATTTCCTGGCATCCAAGAACGTAAGTGTTTTTCTCATTTATTTGCGTTCTGTCTCTCTGACGGATACTGAGTTTTATATTCCAAGTGGTTGCAGTAATCCCATACTGCAGATCTTCTCGCTCTTCCTCTACAATGCCACAGGCTCACATTCCATTACCTCTGTCCAGTCAAGGATCGGGTTACACAAGGTCACACACGAACGCATACATGTTATCAAGCACATGCACACACTCAGTCATTGAGGATCATGCTGAGAAATATCACATTTCTCCACCTGGTCAGCAGGTCCAGTATTCGGTTTAGGACAAAGACACTAAATTAGTCACTCTGTTGAGCGGGCATGGGAGTTTTCTGTCAGTGAATTCATTTTAGCACCTCTCTGCTAACTTAGAACACTTCTTTGCAAATGAGGTTTTGAATATTGGCACGATTGTTGTAAATATCTGACAGTTTTGACAGTCCTGACACATAAGAGTAATTCTAAGCAAAAGCTTTAAAGCTTTAAAGCTTTAAAGTCTTGATTTTGTTTTGGGGGTGTACTAGAACAGGCTTTCATACTAGGTAGTTCGAAAAAAAAACATTATCTTTCGCATATTTTACATTATTACAATGTCTGGCATGAGCGGCTCGAATAGTTCCTGTATCAAATGAAGTCCCGCCTTCTGAATTATGAAATGTGCTGTGACTGGTTAGCTGGGCCGGTGTGTGTTGTGATTGCCAGCACTCGGCGCCTGGTCGGGAAATGTCATGCCCCTCACCATAGCCACCTGCTGCGAGCTTCAGTGTAAATATTGCGTCAAAATCAAATCAATTTTAGCATGATTTAAACCTGGATGATTGTAACCACTCTAAGTTCGTCTGCCTTGGGAAAGCTAGCATGTCTCCAACATAGTGATAACACTCGTTGCCTTCTCTAGTGCAGCTCAACCAGGTCTCGTCCCATTCATCTGTATTTGTGATATCACAAATCCCGGAAAATATGTGTTGTAGTCCAAACGAGTCATTCATTGTAGTTTTTGAAAAGTGATTTTTGTTAAATAAAATATCTCCTTTTGAAGTGGACTTTGAGCTTTGTAACTTTGCAGATCTTTTTTATGCTCAAACAGCAACATTACAGACTAAATAAAGTTGAAAAAGTGAAAAAGCATAATAGGACCCCTTTAAGACAAGTCAGTCCCCTCGGTGGTCATTTTGATAATGCCTCCAGGCCACTCATTTCTATGCAGGTTACATGCATGCAAGTACAGCTTCTATCTACTTAAATTGCGAAAGGCGAAAATCTCAAAAGCTGTCAAGATTACGTTTCAATAACATATTTTAAATCAGCAATACAGCCTGAGCTTCTTTAGCTCATATCACGCTAAAAACAAGTAGTCCGTTCCTGCGGCCGGTTTGCTTTAATATGTAATCTGTTAGTGTGTATACAGTATGTTAACCTGTAGTTTTGCATTTGTGTTTATGCAGTGTATTCACAGAGACCTGGCAGCCAGAAACATTCTCCTCACCCAAGGCCGGGTGGCCAAGATCTGTGACTTTGGACTAGCCCGGGACATCACTACTGACTCAAACTATGTTGTTAAGGGCAATGTAAGTATTAGCTGTCATTACATAACATAAATAACTTTAACCTTTATTTTATTTGTATATTTTCCCACTAGGTTTTACATGTCGTTAACTAATTAAGTAAATAGACAATCAAACATGCTTTTTAATGCATACTGTGTGTTGGATGTTGTTTTTTCCAACAGCTTTCTGCAAGGAAATGCAAAATGACAATGATCGCTTTATAATACAAGAGCTTTTCTCCATGTTGAGACATGTATCAGATTGGAATTACCCAAATGTCACACATTGGCAAGAGGTTGATGCAAAACAAGTCACGAATAGGATAAATTTTGCAATTATAAGACAGTTTATTTCATTTCAAGAATTTGCATAAAGCAGTCAGAGCTTATAGCCTTGTGGACATGTAGCATGGTTGCGGCCTGAGTTTGACCTTTCCTGATCCCACCTCCCTCTCGCTGTCCCACTTCACTCCTTGTTAGTTCTGTAACTGTACTATCCTCAGGCGCGGATTAACGTACAGGCTTGCCTAGGCTGCAGCCTAGGGGCCCCCCGGATTGACCAGACTATTTTTATTATTATTATTATTATTATAAATTAACTTCAACATGAACAAAAAGACCCTCATTGGTCCATAAGAAACATTAAAGCAAAAACATTAAAGTGTTGCAGAGAGTTCGATAAAATTAATGTCTTATATTGTAGAATGCACGCTCAGTACCACAGAGAGTTCGTGCTATCATTAAATCAAAACCGAAAATAAAACGTGCACACACATTCAAAAGCGATTTTTATATCCCGCGTTTTGAGATCGACTCCTTGACTCCCTGAGGGCACAAATTAGGCTATCTAGGCTGTTATTAGTATGTAGGCTATAATAGGTTGTGTAGATGTCTATAGCTGTGTATCACCCTTGAAAAATTTGGTCTCTATTTGCACTTTGAATATTGAGAGTAGCCTACTTTGATTATGGCTGCACTTATTGTTTGCACTTAATAAGACTAAGAAAGAACTGTGTTGTTTATTTTTTGTAAATATTTTTTGTGCTGTTTTTATTTCTATGTTCAATTTGTGAAAAGGAGATCAGTTAGGAGGTCAAACGTTCTAAAAGCTCATAATTCATGTACAGTTCTAAGGTCTGAAGAGACACATGAAATCATACAGGAGAGAAGCTAGTCAGTTGAGTTTATGTCAAAAACTTTTACAGTGCTTGAGTGTTGTTGCCTTTCAGGCTACTGCATATGATAATTCATACTCAGAAAGTAGAACTGAAATGACATTTATTACAAGATAATTAGTTAAAATAACTAACATCTATAGCAGACTATTTATGTTATGTCATGTATTTGGTCATTGAGATTTTTTTTTTAAATTATGTGTAAAATCTCGCCTGGTCTCATTCTCGTGAACCTAATCTCATGTCTCGTCTCGTCTCTTGAGTTAAGTGTCGGCGTAAATGATAATCAAACAACAAAAGATGAGGATCACTCCCTGCTCTTGATAGAATAGCATTTGTAGCTTTTATAAGAATTTATATAGTGAAAATTGTGCCCTATCATCACATTCTCATCTATGCAACCAATAAATAGATTACTACTAGAGCACAAAATTGTTTATAAGAGCACATATTTCTCCATTGATCTAGTCACTTGATTCTGCTCTCAAAATGCACCAGATTTATGCATTTAAATTTAAAATGAACAACATTTTTCTTACGGGGAGCATACCCCTGGAACCCCCTAGAGGAACCAATGTTCACCCACCACAGCCTCACAAAATCCTGAGGGGACACTGGGAATGTAGAGGAAACACTGTAGGATTGGCTGTCTCAGTGTGTGTGTGTGTGCCAGATCACCTTACTATTTGCGTGTGGACTATGTATGGAACTAAATTTATTTCTACAGTAAAGCATAATGATTGAGGGGGGCCTCACACAAAGAGCAGCCTAGGGGCCCCTGACCACCATAATCTGCCCCTGACTATGGCACTAAAACCATAATGCCAAAAAGCAGAATGAACAGAATGTTATTTCTGGCTTCCACTACAGATACTTCATTTGCATCCTGATTTAATGATAAAAAAAAAAAAAAGCCCAAAACAGCAAACAGTCATGACAAATTTGGTCTATAGTATTGCTAGTCTTTGTGTCAGTATTCTTTTTGTATATTTATTCTTTAAATCTACATCTTGCTAACTAGAACAAAACTGTATGATTGAGGATTCCAAATGCATGTTTTGATTGTAAGTCATTTCTATGTTAGTCACAGTCTGAATCTGTCAAGAAATGTGGTTTGTACTGTGTGCTTTCATGCTCTGCCTGTGTTGTTAAGGAATGAATGTTTTTAATGAGGCTGTTCTCTGTGTAGGCTCGTCTCCCGGTGAAGTGGATGTCCCCCGAGAGCATCTTTGAGTGCGTGTACACCTTTGAGAGTGACGTCTGGTCTTATGGTATCCTGCTATGGGAGATCTTCTCTCTCGGTGAGTTAAATTTATCTCATAATTATATTGACTTGGTATGATATGCTGTTTTTATTCCAAATACTGACAATCTGCTTCTGTAGGGAGTAGTCCTTACCCTGGTATGCCTGTGGACTCTAATTTCTATAAGATGATCAAGGAAGGATACCGGATGGAGTCACCGGAGTTTGCCCCGAGTGAAATGTAAGTCTAAGCTGTAATTAGTTAACATTTCTTTCTGTGGGGAAAAAAACATGACAAGCATTTACCATGTACACACCTAACAACAGTGTTCCCAATAACACCAGCGCCGCCGTGTTGTTGTGTTTCAGGTACGAGATCATGCACTCATGCTGGGATGCTGACCCCTTCAAGAGACCTTCATTTGGCAAGATAGTGGAGAAGATCGAACAGCAAATCTCAGACAGCACCAAACATGTATGTCTTCCTTTATCCTCTTTAGCTCTCAAAACATATGGAAGGGTGACTGACATGATGTTCTTTTCTTTTTTTTTAGGTTCAGATCTAATTAAAAAAAAGAAAAACATAAAAAAATGCAATTCATACATACAGTAATTTGAAACATGATTAACATGTTTTTAATTTCTGTATTAAAATTAATTTTTTTGTAAGGGCATTAAATCAAAAATGTGAGAGTCTTGAAATCATAATTAAGAAAAAAATCTAATCTCAAAAGTTCTTTATTATTTGCATTAATATTTGTTTAAAAAACATAAAACATTAAAAATATATATCATAGAGAGGAGGTTCTAAAATGTCATGTGTGATGCGACTCCTTAAAAACAGATATTATGAATTATTATTTATCCTGAATTTTTATATTTTTTAATGATTAGTCTGTATTCATTGTGTAAGGAAAATGTTTTTTTAATGGTTACACCCCATGACATTTTTAGAGTAATTTCAGTTGTTTTTTCTTTTCCTTTTTGTATTAAAAAAAAAGAATTTGAAAAAAAGAATTGTATAAAATTATATTCAAAACTATATTAAACCAGCAAGAATACAAAGAGTCTTTTTTTAAGAATGCATGTGTTTTAAACAAGATTTTTACCTTTCTTCTCTTCAGATTTACTTAAACTTCAGCTCCAGATTGCCTGCAGCACCGGGGTCCCATGAGGAGTCTGGTTCTCACGTCCAGCGGCTAAACTCATTCGGCAGTCACATCACCGCTACTCAGCCCCTGCTCTCCAGCAACGATGTCTTCTTGGAAGGGACAAGTCCACGTCACCCTCCGGTCTGAAGATCAATTCTCAGCAAAAACCAGGCGTTCCGGCAGATGCCATTCATCTCTCTTTGCCCTGGCTAAGCGTCATTGTAGCTGTCTGACATACATGAGGACATTAGTGGAAAACACTGATCATAAATCTCTTCTTTCCAGTCATCTTTCTTGCAGATTGTGTATATAAGCCCCCTGCCAGAAAGGACAGTGATGGTGTGCGTTCCTATTAACATTTCATGTATTCTTTGGAACTGGGGGATATTTTTAATTTTTGAGAAAGCTAATAATCAATGCTGGTATCATTCCATGGTACTATATCTCCAACGTGAGTCTGCAAGAGGACTGAACTTGTTTTCTGTAGAATCCCTTTGCTTTATTATATGGGATACATAAACACAATAACGCTTCTTTTGCTAATTGTCAAGTCTTTACAAGTGACAGAAGTCTGATTCAAGGAACAGGCTGATTCAAGTCCGAGACTAAATGAAATCATCACAGCGAAAACAATGAAAATGACTTTCCCAAAACATCTCTGACGTCTTTTTGACATCCAGTTTGACATGATTGTCATGACTGTCAGTAAAAGAGCCTGCCTTGAGTGTAAATCGGTTATTTTCCTATCAACTATTCTGCAGGTCATTCCACTGGTAAATTCAAATATCAACCACATAAAAGGCTACGCTGTTTGGAAACTATATGTATAAGCAGCAATAACTCAGCATTGTAACATTGACAGCATGATCATGTTGCCGCGCAAGCCAAAAACAAGCTACCTATTGCATGTTGCGTTCAGGATAGAATTTTGTCAGTTGGCAGCTGAAACTGTTTTATGTTTAAATAGACCAAATTAAGGCGCATTTCAGTTCACTGTCAGGAAAGATGTTGAGACACGTAGAGGCAAGTCATCACAGTTCATCGTTTACTTTAAACACTTAGTGAAATTTTGGTTACATAGCAGTATTACATTATTGGCTTGTCTTGTGTTTTTCCTTCCAACCAGGAAGTGTAATTTGGGACAGCAAAATTATCCAGTCAAGCAGTAATTCAAGCTTGAGGCGTCAAACTTTTAGACAGCGTTTCTTTTAGGGATCACATTAGACAGCTTCTTCCACTTCTCCCTTGTGTTTTAAAGAAAATATTTGGTAAAGAATACTTATTTGTATGGCACAGACGTAGCTTGATTCAACACATTCTAAATGTTTCTTTGAGTCGTTTTACGCGTGATGTGGTTCCGTAATGGTGGACTGTAGAAGATCAGTAGCTTCTGTAGCATCGGTTCTTTTCTTTATTCCAGAGTGATTCCACATTTTATCCTTCATGAAACTGGAAGCTTCGTAGCGAGTAGTGTTCTTTTGTACATTTGTAAATGTTTTGCTGGCTTTTTCATGTTACGTCCGATTTTGTGCATAAAGAGTAAGGTAGGATTCGGTAGTTATGTCGTCGCTCTGCATTCTAGTGTTTGCGGAAATCGCGGGTTATCGTTTCCTACAGACTTGACTCAGTTACTCTGACTTCTACTTACCACACCAACTGTTGTGCCTGAAATGTTTTCTCTACTCTTTAGCCAATCAGAATCGTGCTGTTGAAGGTTGAGCCAATAGAAAGCTGCCGCTGCTGTGTAGAAATGGGTGCCAATGGCTTCTTGCTCTCTGTAGGAGTAGCCAATGAAGGATCTGCCAATAGAAGGGTGGCTTTCAGATGGAGGACAAAAAGAGCGGCTTTCCATTACTTAGATGAACCAATAGGATTCTCATTCCACTGCCAAAGGGAAGAGGGCAGAGTTTTGGTCTCAATATGAGCTACGTACTGAACGCTTCAGTCGACACCAACCGCAGAACATCAGTAGTCCGGGCACTCAGTCAGTAGCTCATTTCCCAGGTCTCCCTCTGTTCTTTGTGTCCAGCTGCTTCCTCCGGCGGATGTCTCACTTCCACAAAGTCTCAGCCGGGGAGATCCAACTCAGCCCGTCTCCCATCTCCACCGCTCCCCTCCTCCTCCTCGCCACACTGGAACATTGTTCCTGATGGCACTGGCTTTCGCTTCCATTTGCGCTGATGTGTTTTGCGTGTCTGCGGAAGCGTGTGTGAATGTGTAAATGCAGGTCATTTGCTGTTAAAATACCAGAGCACTGATGGGTTCCTCTTGTAGAACGACTGTAGTTAATGAACTTCAGATTGTTTGAATTATAGTGCTGACGCAATCAATGTTCAGCCGCTACATCCATTCCATCACTGTTTGCTCTTTTCTTATATGTAAATAATATATATATGTAAATCATAATGTTGCTTCTTGTTTTGTTATCACGGTACGTTCTCTCATGTGCTGAAAAGATTTTTGTCTATTACAGTTTGTCATTTCCAGTTTATGTAACTTGACGCGATCTTCTGTCATTATTTTGCCTCTTGATTCATTTATTCATAAGTGCAGTTTTCAGACACAGGTACAGTTGGATATATATTTAATCCATTTACGTTATATTCAGCGTTGCTTGTCGTTTCAGTATTTTTAGTGATTGTATGACCGATGACTGGAGGAACATACGTGAAAACTAAATGCAGACGGTCCAGGAATTCCATTTGTGACTGCATAGTCACTTAACAGTTCTCATACACATTTTTTTTTTTTTGGCCCCTGAAAATATTGTTTGTTTAATGTATTTTATTGTATATTTATTTTACAGTTTTATTTTGAAAACAAATGTGCAAATTCTGTGTGTAGCTCTTGTTCCTTCAGTATGTAAATAAATAACTGAAACCATGAATCTTGGAATGATTAAGATTATTAGCTTCAAGATTTTTTATTGCCATCTGGAGCAAAATTATTGGTGTTCTTCAAAAAATAAATAAACGAGAAAGTAAGAAAGGTTAAAGAGCGCTTTGAGGCATCACTTTGAAAACAAAATGAATGTTCAGAAAAGAAAAAAACCCAATACAGATTGATAAAGGTATTTTTGACGAAAAAAGCTGTCCATAGAAAAGTAAAATTGATATTCTTTCTATTTTTGGAAAGGGAAATTATCATATTTGACAGCAATTTTCAGTAAAATTAAGTAAATTCATACTATTAAAAGAGTGTCCCTGTCGGTCTGTATCTAATACGTGCACCAAATGATTTGGGGCCATATTGTCAGCCATCTGTAGGTGCATGCAGTACAGTTTCTGCAGACTGCAGCAAATGCAACAATGCTGTGTCTCATTTATGATTATGCCCAATGGGCTGTAAATGACGTTAAAAACATGCTGTCTGAGACATCTGAGTGAGATAGGGACTGTGATTTTGGCTTTGATGCAACTCTGGACATCTGTTTTTAATGGGTCACAGACATGAACCCTCATTGCAAGAAGTTTTTTCCTTCAGTTAAATTTTTCCTTCAGTTAAATTGTTTATTTGGAGTCCTTAACAGTAGGTTGAAGTGTTTTGTGTATATTTTGGAAGCTCTTAGATGGTACTTGCGCTCAGAGGTGTCCTGCTATAGACATCTTACAGCATGTGAATCTCCCAGCACAGACAGAGTTTATTGTTCACGCATCTGATAAGATGCAAAGGATTTCCCACTATTGAAGATGACCAAAAATACATGCAGTGAGTCAGCAGCACCTGAGGACTTCACTCACTGGCCAAAGGAAAGACAGCGAAGGAATAAAAGAATAAAGTTTTACAACACTACAGTTTTGTTGCAAGACAAGAAACACCTACAGTGAACTCCAGATGTTGAAGAAGTAATAATATGTAGGCTACTTAAAGCTGAAGTGTGTAATTTCCATTGGTGCCATGAAAGTGAAAAACTAAAATAATGACAAATTATTTTTTCAAACAGGTTTCTAAGACAAGCAGACATCCTTATTTACTTACTGCCCCTTTAATTCTATGACACACATATACCCACTGTATTTCTTGAAATGGTGGGGGGGGGGAATTCATTCTATCTAGAAATACATATCAAAATTAAAAAAAATATTTTAGTGTTTTTCCATGTTGCTGTAATAGTACTTTGTGTGCCCTTCAGTCAAAGTGGTTTCTCTAATGAGCGTCCCCTTCCTGTGGTTTTTGTGGTGTTGATGACAGTTTGACCTGTTCAATGTGCTCAGAACAGGACAAGGAGGGTGAAAGGGTTAGATGGGTTTATGAAAGAAGAGATGAAAAATAGATGAAATACTGTGGGATGAAGAAATACAGTGTGGAGAAGAAAAGAAAGCTACCGATTGTGACTTGAAGATTAAGAAAAGTTCATACTTCATAAAATGCACATTCAAAACAAAAATGATTTTCAGTAGATTTTACAGTTTTCTAGGTTTGAAACTGGGGTAACACTATAACTTTCATAAATAAATAATTAACAAACATTATGTAACGCTTAACGGATCATTAGTTATTATATTCAAATAGCTAGAAAAGTTAGATAATGTGCTTGTTAATGTTTACTAATAAACGTAATAAACATTACCTAATAATTAACATTTCATGTAAATTAAAATGCTTACAAATGTCATTAAACTTCTAATTCATATAATCATGCACATCTTGAAAATCTACAAATGATTTTAACAGATGTTATACAATGATTAAAAGCTTTTGTTAATGTACAATACTTTTGCTGCTATTGGGGTGTAATATATGGGTAAGGTTAGGGGCAGGTTTGGTGGTATGGGTAGGTTTAAGGATTAGTTAAGGGGTCAACAGTGTACAGGGGTCAGTTTGATTTCTTTAAGGGAACAAGTGGTCAGTCTGTTTATATTGCATTCTTTTGATAAACGATAAATGAATTATTTTCTTGAAAATTTGATTTTTTTTTTTGATGTATGATTGAAGGAATATTCTGTTTAATGATGCACAATAGTATACTAATACAATTGTTGAGGTAATAAAAGCATGTTTTGCACCCAAATTACAATGTGTGTCATAGCAAGCATTTAGCTAAACTTAACTAATCACCCTTTTACACAAACATTGTTACAGTAGCTAAAAGTCCAATGCTCATAAAGATACTAAAAAATGTGTCAATATTTATAAACATTTACAAATGAGGAATAGTCTCCACTTTAGATTGGGTACTGCAAACACATGAACAAATTATTAATAAATGATTTTTAAGGATGTGTAAATAGGGTGAATATTTGCCATCAAAATGACTGCTCATAAAGGTACTAATGATTAGTAAATGTTTATAAACATTTACAATTGATGAATAGTTTCCACTTTAGATTGGGTACTGCAAAAACATGAACAAATACATTAATAAATAATTTAAGATGTGAAAATAGTAGAAGTCTTCACAACAAACGGAGGCCGAATATATGAGCTTAACAGACTGTGATTATGAGTTAATGAATAATATGTTAACACAAATAGTTTGTGAAGACTTTAAAATGACTAATTAAACTATATTTTCACAACATTTGTACATGTAAAAATGAGCATTAGCTAATATGAAGTTTAGTGACATTTGTAAACTAACTAATGATCCGTTAAGCATTATATAATATTTGTTAATGATATATTAATAAAGCTTTTAATCATTGTCAAACCATCTGTCAAAATCATTTGAAGATAAAAAAAAGCATGATCATATGAAAGTTTAATGACATTTGTAAGCATTTCAATTTACATTAAATAATGATCTGTTAATCATTTGGTAATGTTTAATAAGTTAATTAGTTAACATCAATAAGCACATTATCTCATATTTCTAGATATGTGAATATATATTAACTAATGATCTGTTACTTTCCCTGTATGTAAACATTATATAATGTTTGTTAATTATTTATTAATGAAAGTTATTATAAAGTGTTACCGAAACTGGTTGACAATTACTTGACTGATTATGGCTCAGAATGTTTTTTTTTTTTTATTAATCTTCATTAAAAAATAGATGCATTGACTGTCTTCATGTCGGGACCTGTCACTGGAGTTACAGAAAAATGTGAAATTATGAAAATTATGTAGTCTACAAACAAGATCAAGATTCCAGTCATAACAATGGCCTAAAAAAGCATTTTTGTTTTACATAAACAGCAAATATTTTGAGATTACTCGACCAGTCCTGTCTCGCAATCCATGCAATCAATGTTTAATTAGATCATTTCCAATACTCAAACACAACAAAATCAGCATATGCAGATATGGTATGAAGTTCAAGACCACTAAACAAACAAAAAAAGTCACTCAGGCAAAATAATATTTGGTGGACTTTTTCATTATTAATATTGTTTTGTGTTTTTATTTGTGTATTTAAAATTTGTAATCATAAACAAGTCAGGTAACACTTTACTTGAAGGGGTGTGCATAAGACTGACATGACACCTTCATAATCATGACATGACACATGTCATGAACATGAAGGAGGTTTTATGCATGTTTATGACAACTGTCATTAAGTGTCATTCGCTCAGTTATGTCATTTTTAATGCAAATATGACATTATTTGACCTAACCCTACCCCGACCCTTACCCCTAACCATAGCCCATCACAAAGACATCTCAAACAATGTCATCTTTGCATTAAAAATTACATAACTGAGCGAATGACACTTAATGACAGTTGTCATAAACATGCATACAAAACCTTCATATTCATGACATGTGTCATGTTATGATTATGTAGGTGTCATGTCATGATTATGAAGGTGTCATGTCAGTCTTATGCACACCCCTTCAAGTAAAGTGCAACCACAAGTCATTTTAACTCTACGGGTAGGGAATAGTCACCTATCACATTCTTTGACATGTTTAGAGGAAATCAACAATGTAACAGACAAGACAGCAACAGACCTCTATGATTCCAGATAGGACCGTGACTATGTAGATAAAGAGTCTCCTCCTTCTGCTGGAGGGGTTGAGGCTGTTGTTTGGGTTGAAGGCACAGGCTGTCATACAGGCATTAGATATGGTGAGATATGAGCCTAAATAACACTGTTGTTAGAGTCTACCTTCAATCCAAAATGGTTGCTATGATGGAAACATGGGATGTGGGAAAACAGTCGATGTAATCAAGTTGTTCGTTTCTGGTATTCAAACAATTAGCTTGGTTTACTTGTGGTTTTCAAGACGTTGGTTTCCAATGTACTCAGGTAATCAAAAAAAATATTTCTTGAAGAGTTGCTGCTTTATTAAGATTTACTGACTGTTATTTCCTTGGATTGCCAGCAGTTTAACTGCACTGGAGAAGCCCACACGAAGGTATACGGGTGAATAAACAGGGAGGAGTTGCCTCAGGCAGTGTTTGAGCAGTTAAATGATGAAGGACAGCCCCAGGCAAATGAATGTGCTGTGAACACATACAGGGAGCTGAAGGAAGATTGGCTGTTGCTAGCGACCCTATAAGTGAAAATAAGTGAGAGTTCATGTGTTCAAGGGATGGGCATTTCATGTAATTTTATAGTCCAGTACTCTAACTGAGCAATTAGTCTGTGTACACCCATGTAAAAATGGGGTGTGACGCGACATAATCAATCACAAAGCACAGCCAGTCAGAACAGATCTCTCCGTCTGTAAACTCTATCACACTCACAGCGCACAGCAACCAACAAAATAAGTTTGTTCATCACTTTGCAGAGTTGTCACAGTATCAGATTTTCACTACATGATTATAACGGCCAAAAGAGTTCACGCCAGCAATAAAATGCAAGATGCAAACGCATTGTGTAAAATGTTTACAAAGAAAAACAATGGAAAGGCAGCACAGTACAACGACCGACCCTTTATGGTGCAATACTGCCAAATATTATGTTGGATTGTCAACCAGTTATTGGTGCTGAATTATTTATGATATTATCATATGGGATTTAATACTAAAATTAAAAATTTAAAAATTACCAATTATAAATGTGACAAAAAATTGATCCGTTTTAATAATATGAAACTTGAATTTTGCCATTTTTATTTGCCATATATATATATAAATATATATATACACACATACACACACTAGGGGTATAACGGTTCAACTTACTCACGGTTTGGATTGAATCATGGTTTTAGAGTGACGGTTTCGGTACGATTCGGTATTTGCTATGTTTAGGGAATAAACTATACTATTAAAAAATAAATAAAATAATAATAATAATCTAACTACAAGCAACAGCACAAATAAATACAATACGTGTGCTGTTCAGGTCTCACCTGTGCATGCATGCTATCAACACCCGGGTGATGACGGCATAAATGACTGGTCATATCCGAGCATACGGCACTCGCATTGATCAAAGAGTTACTGGTTTGTTCATGTTTCTTTTTGCTCATCGCTGTTGTTGTAATGTATTGGGAAGCCAGAATGCGCATCCACCAACAGAAACACACATTAGCCCAACTCGGTCTGTTTTACGTGTTGTTATTTATAACAAACTATATTACAGATGCGTTGTCAGATTTAAGTTGAACTGCGGTGCAAGTGCGTGCCGAACCGTGTGTGGAGAATGGTACGGTTCGGTTTTTGACCAAGAACGTCACACCCCTAATAAATACCTGAATGCCTACAGCAATCAAATGCTCAAAGGAAAATTAATTTGCAACTTCAATAGCGTTTTTAATAGTCGATTAGTTGCAGAATGAGTATTGGTCTTGTCGATTATTCATGCACATCTCTAACGCATACGTTTATCTAATTTACGTTGTGTGTGTCACAAGCAGGGGAGGCCATGGCAGGGTAAACACCACTTCCTGTTTTGTCCCAGCTGCTAAGGAAGTGTGTGTGTTGGATCTGTGAATATATATACTGAGGGGCATATTTACCACAAGAGCCACCATTAAACCAGTCCAGGACAACACGACAACCACACACACACACAAACAACCTTAAGCAATAAGACACACACACACACACACATATATATACTTTGCAGAGAAACCACAGCAGAGAGGTGAAGAAAATGGAGAGATAGATGAGGTGGAGTGGGGAAATGTGTGCTGGGTTTATCTCTGATACAGTTAACTTCCTCAAACACCACCACAGTGGTGTGGTAATAACAGAGGTAAGAATACACGTGCACACACACACACACACACACACACACACACATTCATACATTCTCTGATTCCTCTTCTAAGAAGCTACTTGCTCAGAACCCGTAACAATTCAGGCAAGTTAACCCTCACTAAACTGACTAAATTAAACTGAGAACTACTCCATTATGACACCAACAAAGGGTAGACAGAATGATGGAAGGGAGGGTGTGATATCAATAACCTTACACCATCACATTAGCCTTGAATGAACTTCAACTGTTGTTTTGATGATGTAGAAGATTTTCAGGGATCTTAATTCAATATAATACATATAATTATGCCTATAGATAAGAAGACATTTCTACAATTATTATTTAAAGAGACTATGTGTAGTAACTGTGGGTTAAAAGCTGCAGTGAAAGAACTGAGTGAACTATTTAAAACTTGAAGACCCTGCATATATGGAAAGAATCTGTTCAGGACCTAGAAATATACATGACAGCTATTGATCATTCTACATATGGTATGAAACACAACAATACATACAGGTACATCTCAAAAAATTTGAATATCATGAAAAAGGTCGATATTTTTTGTCACTCATTTCAGAAGGTGAAACCCATATATTATATAGGTTCATTACACATAGAGTGAAATATTTCAAGCCTTTATTTCTTGAAATTTTGATGATTATGGTTTACAGATAATGAAAACCCAGAATTCAGTGTCTCAGAAAATTAGAATAAATGAAAAGAGAAACTTCATTGATCGAAAAAAAGGGTGCTCAGTGACGAATTTTCTTTAAAAAAATAAATTTTCTTTAACTCAACTCACAAATTATTTGAAACTAAGGCTGGATTTAGGATAGTGAGAGTTACATCAAAAGCATGATTTAGGGGAAACACAACTAAACTATTCTGTGGCAAAGAAAAAAGATAGACAAAAGTGTCTAAAGAAAAATATAACTATGAAACAGTACTATTGGTCACTCCATCTTGTTTAATGATAATTTTCTAGGGCTAGGTTAAATAAAATAATGAGAAGGAAATATAATTTATAACATTTCTATCTCATTACCCCAGGACAACAAAAATGTGTGGAATTCCACTAAATGTGTGGAACACTGCTAAAACTGCATGTTCCCCATTTGGAACAGTATGCAAGAACACAATGGCTTGAGGGGGGTGTGAATGTGTGAGATTGATGGCCAGTGTGTGAATGGAGTAAAATATAGTCTCTGAAGAGAACTAAACTATTCTGTGGCAAAGAAAAAAGATAGACAAAAGTGTCTAAAGAAAAATATAACTATGAAACAGTACTATTGGTCACTCCATCTTGTTTAATGATAATTTTCTAGGGCTAGGTTAAATAAAATAATGAGAAGGAAATATAATTTATAACATTTCTATCTCATTACCCCAGGACAACAAAAATGTGTGGAATTCCACTAAATGTGTGGAACACTGCTAAAACTGCATGTTTGTTTTATAAAATAAGATTTAAGCCCTGGTGGTAATGAAAATATGAAAAACCCATGAAAGGGGCCAGGACAGCACTCAGCCCACATACACATTCCACAGGTGACACCAGGAAGGAAAATGGGCCAAATGAGCAGATGATGGAATGTTGTCATTAACAAAAATAGTTTAAGTCTCATTCACAGGGGACAGCATCTCAATTCCAGGAAGGTTTGCTCCAACAATAAGAACCAGTGAGAATGTGTTGAGATCTCAGAAGAGGACTGTTCATTGATCAGATGAATGGTTGCAGATTGACACCGGAGACCACAGCTCTCATCTTAAAATATACCAACCAGCTTCTGTAATCCCAAACAACATGAAATGAGAAATCATCCCTTGCCAACAGGGAAAGACCATGACAACAAATCACTGGTGAAGATGAAATTAATGATAAAATAGCTAACAGGATGATCAAGACACAAGGAACAGATGTGGGCCAACAAATGGAAAATAAAAGAAAAAGAGAAAAAATAAATAAAATTGAAGCCGACAATAAAGAAAAGACCAAAAACACAGGATAAGAAAATGCAAAATCCAGTAAAGCTCAGAAAGAGTTGTATAAGAAATTACAGGGAGTAAAGGGAAACAAAGACGTTTAAAAAAAAAAACTAATGGAACTCCAATCCAACATGCCAACCAAATAATTCAGTTAATCTCTGCGATGATGCTACCTAATCGATTAGCAGTTATAAAATGTCAAGCTCATAAAAAGGTAACGACTATGTAAACAAAAGAAATAATGTAGCAGGTTTGGAAACAAAAAAGCCTCAGGATGCGTAACAGCAATATTAGCTCCAATTGTTTTAATAGAACCACAGCCTCAATTAGATGATAGTATTCGAATACAAGAACAAGCAACTTCATATGAACAGTCTATGTGGCAACAAAGAGGAGCTATAAAAGACACTCAAAATGTTTGCCATTCTCAGGAAGGACAAATTGTTGCACCAACCATTCTTCTTTAATCACTGTGCGAGGGGGGAGGTAATAAAGAGAATTAAACAACAAGAATATTGGTCCCCATATTTAAAAACAGTAGTGGTTGAATTTTTGTCCTCCTGTAAAATTTGCGCCAAACATAATGTTAGAAAAGGTATAACAACACCAATAGGTCATATGCCAGTACCAGAAGGACCGTTTAAACACTTGGTGATTGATTATGTGGACATGATAAAACGGGTGCAAGGTAAAAGGTATATGCGTGTGGTAATAGACAGATTTAGTAGATGGGTTGAAGCAGTAACATCGGCAGATGAAGGGGCAGCAACAGTGATTACATTTCTGACAAGAGAAGTATTTCCTAGATTTGGAATACCATCTGAAATAAGTTCAGATAATCGCAGGGTATGGTTGAGAGATTAAATGGTAGCATTAAAACTAAAAATTAACAAAATATGTGCAAGTACTAAAGTTAACTGCTTTGCCTCTTGCATTAATGACTTATCGTATGCAAATTAACAGAAGTACACACCTGCTTACGGGTCGACCCATGCCTGCGCCATTCTGTAGGGGCCCCTGTAAAGGACCCCCACTAGAACAATTGCAAATGGAACCAAGAACCTGCATGACGAAACTAACTGCGATACACAAAGCTATCTATTAACAGGAAACAAGAAAACAGCAGCCTAGTAAGAGACAGAGGCAGCGTGTCCAATTGTCCCGGGTGACTAAGTAGCGATATCTGAGCATATTAAGGAAAAAGTGGAATGAACCCAGGAGAAAGGACTACTCCAACAGCAATCCAAATAGAAGCAAGCACTACTTTGTAGAGTACCCAAACTAAACGAAAAAAAAAAGACGAGGAAGAAGAGGAAAATGAAAGGGAGCATAGCATTAAAAAACTAAAACTCTTCAATTTCCCTTCAAGTAACTTTTCAGCCTTTGAACAAAACTGATAATTATACCAATTCAACAGAACAAAGAATATCGTAGAAACATTGATTATGATATCCAAAACGATGAGGAAATTAGTAAAGGCGATGAGTTATGGGAAACAGCACAAAATAATGAGTGGTATACAAACCCGATTCCAAAAAAGTTGGGACACTGTACAAATTGTGAGTAAAAAAGGAATGGAATAATTTACAAATCTCATAAACTTATATTTTATTCACAATAGAATATAGATAACATATCAAATGTTGAAAGTGAGACATTTTGAAATGTCATGCCAAATATTGGCTCATTTTGGATTTCATGAGAGCTACACATTCCAAAAAAGTTGGGACAGGTAGCAATAAGAGGCCGGAAAAGTTAAATGTACATATAAGGAACAGCTGGAGGACCAATTTGCAACTTATTAGGTCAATTGGCAACATGATTGGGTATAAAAAGAGCCTCTCAGAGTGGCAGTGTCTCTCAGAAGTCAAGATGGGCAGAGCATCACCAATTCCCCCAATGCTGCTGCGAAAAATAGTGGAGCAATATCAGAAAGGAAAAAAAAAGAATGTTGGTAACAGTTGCTGGTAGCCACTGATTTCCTTTGTATTTTTTTCCATAAAATGGAAGTCAATGGCTACCAGCAACTAAGTGATTGAATTATAATATTTATTATATATTTGTGAATCATATTTTGTTGTTGAAAGGCTATTGTAGTGCAGAAAGTTTTACACAAGAGTACAGTCAGGCAGATTCTGAACATTAGTGTTGTAATGTTGCACTGGACCCACTGGTTACAAAAAGATGCAAAGAGTTTGAAGTTATCATCATCTACAGTGCATAATATCATCCAAAGATTCAGAGAAGCTGGAACAATCTCTGTGCGTAAGGGTCAACGCCGGAAAACCATACTGGATGCCCGTGATCTTCAGGCCCTTAGAGCAAGCTTTACAGCTAGAGAAACAGGAAAATAAAATTGCTGGCTGTGCTCCAAATCTCCTTTAAACAAAACAATAGCAGTACCAAATCCTCATGATTATCTAAAATGTGCTAAATTTAATACAAATGTTTGTCATTTAGAAAATTTTGCAAGGTCATATTGCTTAGCTGAATGTCTAGGATTTTTGGGAAATTCAAAATTTACAGACTATTTTAGTAGACCATACTGGGGAAATTGGTATTTGTATTCTGATGAGAACCAATTTATGAAAATCGCTAATATGAAAAAAGGTAGAGATTCCAGAATGGTATAGCATAGATTATAAACAAGAATATGAGTGTTTTCATAAACCAAAAGGAACACACGATTTGTGCAAATTCAAAGGGAAATGCGCTGTTATTTGGTATATAGACAGGAAAAAACTTTTGGAAATCAGAAACTCCTTCCAGAGCTCCGGATCTTTTAGCAGATGGAATAAACAAGGGAATTAAAATAGCACCCGAAAAATGTGAAAATCAAACTATTGCGCTTTAAGTGATATATTCATTTGGCATGGACAGTGGCACAACAATTTACTGAGCAAATATCAGTTGCTTTGCTATATTACGTTTGATTTGGGGATGCACAGTTTATTGGTACCATATCAGTTATTGGTCATTAGAGTTTTTTTAATTTATCAGTATTGGTCAATACTGGATATTTAATTGTGTCTGCTCATTTTTCTTTTTTGTAACCTTTACTGTCATAGTTCACCCAAAAAATTATATTTTTGTCATCATCTACTCACCCTCAAGTTGTTCCAAACCTGTATGAATTTTTTTTCTTCTGTTAAACAAAAAAAAAAGATATTTTGAAGAATGTTGGTAACAGTTGCTGGTAGCCACTGATTTCCTTTGTATTTTTTTCCATAAAATGGAAGTCAATGGCTACCAGCAACTAAGTGATTGAATTATAATATTTATTATATATTTGTGAATCATATTTTGTTGTTGAAAGGCTATTGTAGTGCAGAAAGTTTTACACAAGAGTTCAGTCAGGCAGATTCTGAACATTAGTGTTGTAATGTTGCACTGGACCCACTGGTTACAAAAAGATACTGTTTCAGAGCACTGCGAACAACACACTACACCATCAAACGACATACTGTAGGAATAAGCCAGATACACAAAAAAGGCTTAGACTCAAGACCCCACTTTATGTGCTCATACAGCGTCTAATCACTCCTGTACTCTCCTGCATGAATATTTCACAATCAAAACAAAAGGCTGGAAGCTCAGTGCACTGGATTCTTAATGTAACAGACAAGCACTCGGTCCCGGCCGGAACATTCCGGGTGTGGGACTATCAGCTATCTGCTCATTAAATATGCAGCGGGAGGTGTGAGGGGTCACAAAGGACACCGTATTAGGTTTCATTTTTGTTGTCTTCGTCCATTTCCTTTGTTCTGCTGTCTTGTGTTTGACCAGCCGCTGACACTTGCGTCACTTGTACAAGACTACACTACTTAAATATTCTGTGTCTGACTCCACAACACTGGGCAACTACATTTTTCAAAAGGAAGAGGCTTTCAGCTGGATAATCATGTGCATCTCACCTGCTTGATAACAGATGTTTAGGAATATTACAACATCCTCTGGGTTCATTCCAGGCCTTTGCCGTATAATTATCACATTCCAAAAATTCCCCTCAGGGATCAATAAATAAACAGAAATCAATCTATCCACAGCATGTGCAAATAAATATCATGTATGACAAATTATTCTTGCACAACATTTGTCTTGCTCAAATGTTTAACCTGATTATGTAAGTGATGCATGAATAAGGGGTAAAAATGATCTGGATGTGCCATCGGCATGAGTTTTTACAGGGTGATGAACACAAACATTTTCTCCCATCTGGGCACCCATGCTGTCCACAGATGGTGCCAGGATAAACGCATGGTAAGGATATGCCCAAAGTCCTCCATCATGCAGGTCAAAAACAGCACAGAGCACTAAAAGTGTTATGTGTCACTACACATCCTAATGAAGCTTGACAACACAAACTCTCAGAGTATGTCAGACAGTATTCATGCATGACGACGAACAGCTTTTGTCGCATGTCAGTGAAAAATTATCAGCATGCTAACAGGAACCGGCTGGAGTAATGTCCTCAAAATTGAAAGAGTCTTAAATGCACAAATATAAGAGCACTGCAAATGCATAGGGAGGAACTGACAGGGTAAATGTTAAGGGTGCTTTCACACCTGGCCTGTTGTTTCAGAACCTGGTGCGTTCCCCCCCTTAGCTTGGTTCGTTTGGGCATATGTGAACACGGCAATCGCGCCCGGATCCGCACCAAAACAATCGGTCCGAGATCGCCTGAACGAGGTGGTCTCGGCTCGATTGAAAATGAACTCTGGAGTGGTTCGGTTGTAGTGAGAAAGCAATCCGATCTAACTGACCAACGAACCAGGCTATATCACAATGTATAATGGGTAATTACGTAAGTTCCGTGAAAAGAAAACCGTGGAACTTTGACCACTGAGACAACAGTTTACTCGTGCGTGACTTGTATTAACAAATTTGGTCCGTTTAGAAACTTTGCCGTTTGAAAGCGAATTGCACCAAGAATAAAAAGCAACATTGTAATAATTTTAATCCCTGTTTCGGAACAAAGCAATTGATCTACAGTACCTGTATGGTTCTTCACAACTGCATTGTATTTCAATGGGGCATAGCTTACATAGCAAAAACTTTTCCAAAGACTGTGTTTGTGCTTCATTTTCTGTGCTTGTGAAGATGTCATGTAATATTACGAGCTGATTTATTTAAAGGTCCCATACCTTTCTGGAGTTTTGTTTTAGGTTTTGATGTCCTTAAGAATATATATTTGCGGTATAAGTACCAAAAAACAATTCTCAATATATTTTTACAGCTCCTCTCTCAGGAGCTGCTGAGAACAGGTTGATTTTGGTCTGTCTAATTAATATTCATGAGCCTCTCTTCTGATTGGCCTGTTGTTTTCTGAGTGACGCACGGTCAGGCCAACCACAGGTAACTAGGGTCAGCCGACGTCACAGCGCTAGCTGGTGGCAGCCAGCAAAACAAAGGGGAAACTGGTGGAGGCCCATTCAAACCAACGCAGAGTGCTACATAAGGAGCTTAAAATATCATCTTGTTGTGATGTTGGGTGCCAGAATCGACGTAATACAGCCTCAAATGAGAAATTTGATCACATATCTGCTGCCACATTTCAGTTTTGACAATATGGGACCTTTAAGCATTAAAATGCTACAACACATCAGAGATTACAGAATTTATAAGAGATGCAAAGAGTTTCTGTATATTTTTGTAATCCGGCAAGTAGATTCCACTTGACATCCTGGTTATTACTGCCATCATTGAGTTTGTCATTCTTTGTTTGTCTGTAATGTGTAACACAATATTTGCTCTTCAGATTTCAAACACAGAGTTATGTTTTGAAAATGTTATGCTTGTTATAAAAATTGGATTGTGTTGATAGAGGTACAAGTTTAAATTTACTTCACTCAAGAGTCAAGTTATTACACATTAAAAATCACTTGTTTCTAATTCTATGAGATAGTTGTAGAAGTTCTGAATGAGTCATTTTGCACTTTATTGTCAATATTAAACTGTTAGACTAGGTATCTAATTCAAAGGTTCAAACATTTCATTATGTTTTCAAAGTTTATCAAGAACTCAAAAGGAAGGAAATATGACTATTTATAACATGACCCCTTTAAAATAATTGCTCCAGACAAATAGTATGTGTAGGCAAACAAATGAGGAAAAACATGCTGAACTACAGAATACTTTTATACTCTGTCGTACTTTCTCAAATGAAAACGTTTTCAAATTCGAACTGTTTATATTTCCTGTCTTTGTGTCTTTTTCTAGGCCCCAAAATGACAATTGTTTCGCTGTTAACATGGGTTCAACTGAACAATACGTTTGCCACAATGTGTTCAGTCCTGTTCACTCACATTGAGTTTTTTCCCACTCTCATTATAGAGAAACCCTATGAACTTAAGTTTGTGTACTCAAATACCATTTCCCATTTTATTTGCAAAGTGACTCCTTGAATCTGTGTTATAGTTAATTATACACATCAGAAGTTGTCTTTTAAGAGTTGCCTCTCAGATGAACTTTTAAAAAGTTTTCTTTTCTTTTAGTTGAGTCCATGTGATCTCTCTCTTTATTAGTTTTCTGCTGAGGGCATCCACCTTCACGGTATTTCCAATAATATGTTGTGGTTACAAAGGAAGTTATTTTCTGAGCGCTGAGAGGCCGTTTTATTAAAAAAGGATTCAGTCAGGAATGCTCTCTGGAACTCCAGAGGCTACTTGGGAAGCTTTTTAGGCACCAAAAGTGTGCACAAGTGCTGCCATGCTTCATCATATCTAGCCCTCTCATTCAAGGTAATTTATTCACAAGTTTCAACGTTAGGATCCTATTTAGGACAGGTTAAATGAGCCATGAATTTGGCTCATCTTTTGAGTACACAATGTTGAGCAATAAACATCTCACCAAGAAAATTTGTGTCTGTATAGAAAAGCTTTAGGCATGGGCGGTTCTGAGGGCAGATCATTTGAAATCCACAGAAGCCACAGAAGATATTGGCTAAAGTTTGACCTTTTTTCTGCACTTCTTGAACTGACAGATCAAGGGATGACGCACATAGGTTCTACTAAATATAGAGCTGGTTGGGAAACAGGTGTTACTGCACCAATAAATAATGAACAAGGTAAGTTAAGATGATCTAAAGAGCGTGGTTTGCCACTTTATCTGGAAACTCAGCCTGTGTTGCAAGAGATACATTCAGAATGGCATCTTTTCTGCATTTGCATACATCAGTTTAAAATTTAGTAAAAATATATTTGTGTGTGTGTGTAAGTTTTATCAACAGGCATTGTTTTGCATATTTTTCTATATTAGTTGATAGCAATTTTGAGATTTCAGATTTTTGCCTCAAATATTCAGCCTAAATTTGCCCTTTTTTAATTAAAACAATTAATACTGTTTTTCTACTTAAAGGGTAATGATTGTTTTTCTAACCTTAAAGGGTACAAAAATAATGACCAGGAAAACTTTGCATTGGTCGCATTGGTCAGATGAATAGATAACCCAGCCTCAAACACCAAGGTTACTGTTGGTTAGATTGGTCCTGTTTATTTGGTCCTCACTGTAAGGCTGATGCTATTTGTCTGGACCGGAAGCGGGCCACAGTCTGAAAAGACACAGAACTCTTATGAGAATCAACATCTGAACATCCCCATTCAAGACAAGACACCCAACTGAGAGAGACAAAAGTTTCACATCTTATGTATGATTCTCCACATCCACTTCTGTCAGGACCACTATCATCAAAGATAACTTACAATTAGCATACATTTTAGGTTGGGGGTATGGTTCTGTTCTGGGCAACACTCCCTGCCCATCCATGCAGCCTAGCATGGATAGGAGCAGGGAGAGCATAAATAACCCCCCTAGGGTAAACTGAACAGAACCAACATTAATGATTAATGTATCATCAATGTTCTAAGTGATTATTTTATATATCAACATAATTCAGTGGTCTGACTCAAGAAGAAATATCCAATGCCAAGTCCTGACTGGACGAGAGGAGGAATTGGGGATGGAGGTGGGTGATTAGCCCCTGAGCAAAGCGATAGCTGCTGAATAATGACTGAAAGGACCTTATAAAGGGAATTATGAAGGGAATTATGATTGGCGTTGTATTCCTATGGGTAGATGTGGATCAGCTGAGATGCGAGCTTGACTAACGTGACCTCCCAGAACTAACACTACGCTCCATTTCCTTTACTCACTCTCCCCCTCTCTCCCCTCATTTCCATCTAAACACAGGACACTACAGAGATCACCGAACCCAGTTTTCTTAATCAGAGTTTATAACAACGCAACTGTTCTTGTTTGCTGTCGTTTGAAAGGTATCTGTGTGTCTGGAAAAAAGTTCTCATTCTCTTAACAATAGGACAGACAGCCATCAAGATTAGAAAAAAGTAATACAAATCCTAAGAGTTTAAAGATAAATTGATTACTGTAGAGGGTGTGTCATTTGCCAGTGTCTTTCATGCAAATTACCTTCTGTCCCAAAAGGTGTTAACTCTACTTCATCAATGCAAATTCCAATTGTTAGTTCCTGTCTCCATTTTGGGGGATACTTGTCTTGGTCTGGGTAGCCTGTTGGAAGAGGATCAGGGTGATTCTGTAGCCAGAAGCCCGTAGCGTGGTGTGTGTCTCTACACTCCACACTATGTATCTTTCTAAGGTCAGGTATGCATTTCTTACTCTTAAATTTATCTTTGAGAATTTGATGTTTTGTATTGATTTGAATTGATCTGATATATCTGAATTGACTATAATTGGCATAATGCGTATTTACCTGACTGATAATAAATTGTAATTACTAATTTACTCTGTAATTATTGACTCTAGTAGATTACATTGTATCCTTGTTACCTCATTTCCTGTGTCAGCTTAGTAACAGACTAAAATTCCATTGAGATGGAGCATAGGGGACGCCAACTGTATCTTTAGAGATCACTTGGTATTAGTTCAAGTGTACTTAGACTGTAAGGGCTTATAGGGAATTTACGTTTAGGTCAACTGGATGTTGTCCGACCAATTTAAATAGGGTGAGCCTAACCTCTGTTTATTGTAATATTACTCTAGCTAAGTGTACATGGGAAACAATGGCATGACCATACCAAAGCAAAGCTACTATCAGGGAAAGTAATGTTGGTCGGCTTACATCTACAGTAGTGGTCGTGACCTCTGACTAGAAATGATGTTGCTTTATTCAAGAGTGTACAGATGTATGGGGACTACATAAAAGTATGAGCAAGTATAATAGTGTCCGTCTAAAGTATTAGTCAATTACCATTGTCTAATGTGATCGTAAGGTACGCTAATGGCTGAAGCGAAATCTTTGAGCGTCTAGATAAACTATCCGATGAATGATCAATAATAATTGCCATTCTAACCCAAATATGAGGTCATAATAAAATGGAGTCAGATTAGAATTTAACTTAAATTAAATAACGTTGTGCACTGAAAAGACGGAACATGCAGGAAGCCTTCAGCCACCATTGGATACCTCCCTTGGACCAATAGTGCGGGCCTTATTTCACTGTTGCCAGTAGTGCATCATTTTTGTTTCATATTTCTGTCTGTTGACTGACTGACTGATGGATGTTCAGTTAATTCTGCATACAGAAAACATAATAGTAGATCAAGAAAGAAAAGCCAACAGTTCAGCACTGAAAACTCAAAGAGGTTACACACATTTCAGTAACTCATGGTTACATTTTAGAAAGTTTAAGGAATATTTGCATAAATCAATGATAGAGAAAATATATATTTGAATAATAGCACAGACCGGTATTTTTTGGTTAAACATTAAACTATTTAACTCCAAGTTTGTCCTTGCAGTTATGCACGGTCATTTGTACCAAAACTGTATGTATTCTGGTAGGACAACAGTATTCCATTCATGCAAATGCACAGAAGTCAGTAAACCTCCATGACGTATGTTTATACCATAAATTACATTCTTCAAACGAGATAAAGAAAATACACACACACACACACACACAAACATCCTGCAGGGCATCCTGGCAACATACAGTTGATTGTAGACTCATCAGACACACTCAGAAGAAGAGTGCCCCCTTTTATCATATCACTGAGCATTCTTGTGGACATCATACAAACATCCTGTTTCTCTGGATCCACACAGGACAAGGAAATCAACTTTCCTTCCTCCACAATCTATTCACAAGCTAACAACCCAAACCATCACAGACGCTAACACACGAGCACACAAATAAACATCGGAAGAAAAACGTGCTCGCTTTGGTGCACGCACACATTAATAAAGCTTCAGCCAGTAAAAAAGACATTTCTTTTCACACAAATTACAGGGTTACAGTCTATGGATGTCTAATTTTCCTGGAAATCTCCATAGCTCTTGTTCTTGTCATAAACAATTGACTCGTTCATCCTCCATAACAAAGCTAATCCAAAGAAATGAGTACAATAGTCTCACACTCGCTTCAAATTCAAATTCCTAGCTGTCACATCCTGCATTGCAAATTAAAAAATCTTATTGTTATCCAGCCCATTTATGCTCAAATAGAGCTGGTTTCTGTACTTGCACACATAAAAAAAATGACTTTCTCAAACAATAAGCTCTGTTTTTGTTCGCTAACAGTTAACCCACATATGCAATTAGTCTTAATGATAAATAAATTGTAGTTGACAGCGATTACCTCACCAACACCTTTCACACACTGTCAATATCAGGCCCTGACTAATACACAGAAACACAGAATACAGTAAGCAATTAGTTCTCATGATTGTTCACTATCTAATGCCTACTCAAATCGGTGGACCTGAATAAAACAAGGGGATTTACTGAACTGTCCACACACAATGTCTAAAGAGTGTGCATGTGTGTAAGCGGTACTGTGGGGGTGGACTATTGTCTCTTCATTAGTTTGCTGGTCTTTTCCGTTCAAGATTGTTTTCCTCAAACACAGCTGTGTGGATGA
The DNA here is from genome assembly GCF_001515645.1 of Sinocyclocheilus grahami. Taxonomy (NCBI): domain Eukaryota; kingdom Metazoa; phylum Chordata; class Actinopteri; order Cypriniformes; family Cyprinidae; genus Sinocyclocheilus; species Sinocyclocheilus grahami. The sequence goes on from NW_015505493.1 coordinate 378,981, forward strand.
GTGGAATGTGACGTGAGAGACTCACACTCGTGGAATTGACAACCTGAGAGCTACCCCTTCCTGTACAGCTGGATAGGCACTGACTGTATACACACACACGCACACACACACACAGGTATAAGCTCCATTTACTATGACCGTTCGTCCTCAGGGAGAGACTGACTATATATTAATGAATAAAAGACAAACATCCTGAAATCCAGCAACTCTCTCCAGCTCTCCAAACCCTTATTCAGATGTATGACATCATACTCAAGATTTGAGATTTTAGGAGAGTTTTATCACTGATGACTCTTATCACTCCCTACAGACCTTCCCGAACCAGCTGTGGCAACACACTCCCAACACAGAGAGAGAGAGGACACATCCTGTCCAACTCGCTGCACTTACTATAACCTGTGGATTTGTATTGTGTGTGGAGCATAATTGCATCAGTCTGATTGAGGTAATCCCCAGATCACAGCTGCTGATAGCTGGAATAACACTAATTGTTTATAAGGAGCATAATTAGTTCAGTAACAGGACAGATATTCAGTGTGATGTCATGGTGTTTGCTATAGAGGAGATCAAGTCATTTTTATTTGAGCTGCACAATGTACAATGTACAGCTGCTGAACATGATTTACCAATGATTTATCAATTACTATTACAATTATTAACATATGAATTAGAGAATAAAACACTTATTATGCAATTTCTCACCAAACTATTTTAAGAGGCCTTAGCTATTTTAAGAGGTGGCGATTTTGTATGAATTTGAATTATGTGAATCATACAAAAACATATGATTTTCAGAAAGAAAAAAAAAACATGAAGGCCCATTCCTAAACATAACCATCACTGGGGCATGAATAGATTGCACAAAAATTTACAAATTAAATCGTACAAATTCATATGAATTCGCCACCAATTCACCAAAACGTAAAATAGTTACAAATTGCCATTAGATTATTAAATTTATCAGCAAATCAAAAATCAGACATTTTTAAATCACATTGCTTATTATGCATTACAAAGTCCAGAGTATATGCTTAAATGACACCTGTTTTGTGTCCAATTAGTGTTTAAATTAGTTAGCTAGCTGTGTTAAAATACAAAATTTTAAATGATTGGTTATCAATATCGGCCTAAATAAGCTGTTAAATATCATTTTTAGATATCAAAATCCTTCATTTAATGTTAGTATTTTTATTTATTTATTTTATTATTACATTTTTTTTCAGTACTTTTGAAACTGAAATGTGGAGAGGATAAAGCCACAATCAAGTATAATTGAAACATATCCCTAAAATATACCAATCAGTAACAGCCCATTAAAATTCTATTTAATTTTTATTCCTTAACGTGAAACCATGTCCACCGCTCAATGTTGCATTCCGAATTTAATATCTATTCCAATTTGGCTTGAGCTTTATTCAATTATTTTTCTGATTCATGCGGTCCTAACAAACATTAATGTCATAATGTCTCATTTGAAATGTATCTCCTTTGCATCATGTCTTCAGCTAAAAGACTGTTGAGATGCTGTTTCTGCTTTGTTTCCATCACATAAATTATGCCACATCAGTGACAGTGACCTGACATGTGACATATGGAACATATTCCATTTACATCTATAAGTCTGAAAGGTGTAACAAGAGTTTTGTAAAGTATCACGTGAAAACAAACATTTTCAATACCAAGGCCTTTGCAGAAATGTGCTATTCACACTTAGCCATGATTAATTTATTATATGAGCATAGTGTCCAATAACAGGGAGGTTATGTAAATAAAGTAAGTATTTTGCTGGTCATGTGATCTCACCAAATCTTGTCATTATTGGGTGCAAACTGATAAGTTATTTACCAATTATTGTCTTGTACTAATTCCGATTCTATATATTATTCTGTGAGCATATACAGTGGGGGAAAAAAGTATTTAGTCAGCCACCAATTGTGCAAGTTCTCCCACTTAAAAAGATGAGAGAGGCCTGTAATTTTCATCATAGATATACCTCAACTATGAGAGACAAAATGAGAAAAAAAATCCAGAAAATCACATTGTAGGATTTTTAAAGAATTTATTTGCAAATTATGGTGGAAAATAAGTATTTGGTCAATAACAAAATTTCATCTCAATACTTTGTTATATACCCTTTGTTGGCAATGACAGAGGTCAAACGTTTTCTGTAAGTCTTCACAAGGTTTTCACACACTGTTGCTGGTATTTTGGCCCATTCCTCCATGCAGATCTCCTCTAGAGCAGTAATGTTTTGGGGCTGTCGCTGGGCAACACGGATTTTCAACTCCCTCCAAAGATTTTCTATGGGGTTGAGATCTGGAGACTGGCTAGGCCACTCCAGGACCTTGAAATGCTTCTTACGAAGCCACTCCTTAAATGCCCTTGCTGATGGAAGGAGGTCTTCACTCAAAATCTCACGATACATGGCCCAATTCATTCTTTCGTTTACACGGATCAGACGTCCTGGTCCCTTTGCAGAAAAACAGCCCCAAAGCATGATGTTTCCACCCCCATGCTTCACAGTAGGTATGGTGTTCTTTGGATGCAACTCAGCATTCTTTCTCCTCCAAACACGACAAGTTGAGTTTTTACCAAAAAGTTCTATTTTGGTTTCATCTGACCATATGACATTCTCCCAATCCTCTTCTGGATCATCCAAATGCTCTCTAGCAAACTTCAGACAGGCCTGGACATGTACTGGCTTAAACAGGGGGACACGTCTGGCACTGCAGGATTTGAGTCCCTGGCGGCGCAGTGTGTTACTGATGGTAGCCTTTGTTACTTTGGTCCCAGCTCTCTGCAGGTCATTCACTAGGTCCCCCCATGTGGTTCTGGGATCATTTTGACCCCACGGGGTGAGATCTTGCATGGAGCCCCAGATCGAGGGAGATTATCAGTGGTCTTGAATGTCTTCCATTTTCTAATAATTGCTCCCACAGTTGATTTCTTCACACCAAGCTGCTTACCTATTGCAGATTCAGTCTTCCCAGCCTGGTGCAGGTCTACAATTTTGTTTCTGGTGTCCTTTGACAGCTCTTTGGTCTTGGCCATGGTGGAGTTTGGAGCGTGACTGTTTGAGGTTGTGGACAGGTGTCTTTTATACTGATAACGAGTTCAAACAGATGCCATTAATACAGGTAACCAGTGGAGGACAGAGGAGCCTCTTAAAGAAGAAGTTACAGGTCTGTGAGAGCCAGAAATCTTGCTTGTTTGTAGGTGACCAAATACTTATTTTACCAAGGAATTTACCAATTAATTCTTTAAAAATCCTACAATGTGATTTTCTGGATTTTTTTTCTCATTTTGTCTCTCATAGTTGAGCTATACCTATGATGAAAATTACAGGCCTCTCTCATCTTTTTAAGTGGGAGAACTTGCACAATTGGTGGCTGACTAAATACTTTTTTGCCCCACTGTAAGTGTCTAATAACAGGGAGAATATGTAGACAAATTGAAAAGTATTTAACTGGTTATGTGATCTCAACACGGTGCACCATTAAAAAAAATTTAAACAGCACTACTTTAACTAGAGTCTTCATCTGATGTGAGAATATTAACATGTTTTCAAAAATACTATGCATTTCCTTATGTGTAACACTGAATGCAGTTTTAAGTTCCATTTGTGTGAAAAAAAATGGTGTGGTTTGTTTTCAGTTTTCTCCATTACATGGGTTTGACAATAAGATAGATGCCGACAGAGAGATACCATCTCAAACTCTTCAAAACATCACCTTTTTACACTGGGCTGCACTCTACCATCACAATGTGAAACCATAACACAGCTGAGTCAAGGTACAGCTATGAATGATGCCTCAAGCCTCACATGTGAAGTGAAGCATTCAGAGGTTTCAGTCCTGTTGATGTTACTTTGGAATGGAACTTAATGTGCATGCTTTTAGGCAAGGCAAGGCAAGTTTATTTGTATAGCACATTTCATACACAATGGTAATTCAAAGTGCTTTACATAAAATAAAAACAATAATCACAACAATAAAACAAGGAATTTAAAAACTTTGAAAATTATTTAAAAAAAATTGATTTAAGAGGTTTAAAATGAATTTAAGAAAACAATTATACATATAATACAGTGCAATCAGTTCGGACATCGCACAGTGCTCATTCAATAAATGCACAGCTAAACAGATGAGTTTTGAGTCTGCATTTAAATGTGACTAATGTTTTAGCACATCTGACGGCTTAAGAAGGCCTTAGACTTTCTATCACGTGATAAAACAGAAATAGAGAAAACTACTTTTATGTTAATATAGCCAAATGACGGAGCCTTCAGTGTGATAATCATCTGCAAGTCTTTCAGAGTTTAAACTGTTGGATGTGGCGTGTTAAACAGGTTAAAGCCTTCAATTGTGTTTGTCTGTTCTGTCAGTGTCTACATACTTCCCAGATCATTTTACAGATGAACCTCAGGGTAGCAGTCAGTCTCCGAAAATGGATAAAAAGAACATTGCTTTGGGGGGGGGGATCATGATTTATATTGGAATGCATATAAAATGTTCTGATCTTGACATGAATAACAATCCAAGAGCAAGTCTGATTATGCAAACCGTTAAAGCTCAGCATAATAATCATACTCTCTTGTATGTTCGACAGTGCCTAACAAAATTTGCCTGAAGGTGTTGGTGTGTCATCTGTACTAATGTAGCCCTCATATTTGAGGAATTTAGCAGCAAGACTAACTCTACACAGCATTTCAACTGCGTAAAAGTCTTAATAGACTATCATGTTAGAGAAGTACGCTGAAAAGTGAGAAACATACTCCTCCTAGAGGCTGAAGAAAGTTTGGCTGCTGTACAGCCCCAGCCACACATCCATCTTGGCATCTTTATCTCACCTTTATATTTTCCTTTTTTAACTTTCAAAAATTGAAAGTTAATTTTTTAAGACTACTTTCAACTTGTAGATGTGCCAATTACACTTATACCTACACAAATTTGTCAGATGTGAATAAATGCAACTATTACCCGGCATATAATTTTAAACTATACAGAACTAATAACAGGTTGAGCATGAATGTGTGCATGTTTGTACTGATGAAATCGTGGCATACACGGACTACCCAACAAGTTTTTTTGTTTTTTTCTTCAAGATACAGCTATCATTAATTACACATGTTCACATGTACACATCTCTGCATTCATATATTCATTCATTCATTTCTTTTCATTTAAGACAAAGAGTAGGCCTACATGAAAGAAAGCAGGAATTGGCTTGTTAACGGTGACTTTTATGTTCATCCCTGAGGCGTGTCACGTCAAAGTCTTTTATTGTCGCTGCTGTCTTGAATGGAAGAAGAAATGAAATACGTTGAAATGAAACGCGTAGGCACAGGACCAGTGACGTCTCTGCATTTTCCATAAACTAAACTTGTTTTACATTCCTTATACAACAACAGCAGTGATTTCTTTATGCCTGGATTGTATTTGCTTAACCTTATCTGTTAAGTCTTGATCAAATCCATTCTTGTGCATGTACACATGGTTAAAGTGCTTTCATATGAGATCAACTTTGACAAAGATTAAAATCTCAAAAATAAAAAGCAGAAGTTGAACACCCTCGCTGCTTTCGAATGAAAAGTGATGGCCGGATCTCGGCATTAAACTCGCTGCTCAGTCTCATTCTCCATCATCATCTCTGCTACAGATTTTTTTTTTTTTTAATTGCAGAACTTATAAACACGTACAAGAACAGGGAAATGAGACATTGCTGTATCTCCTACAAAGAACGATCAAAATAACAAAAAGTAAAATTACGGATTTGCATGCATCATGCATTATGGCATTATCTACACAAAAAGAAAAAGAAAAGCACAAAAATAAGATTACAACGTATCTTTAAAAAGAGTTGCCATAATGCATCAAAAAAATGTGGCACTTCTTTTGTTATTTATAAGTCTAAGAGATGAAACAAGAGAGTCAAATTCAGCAAGAAAAAGGGGAAAAGACCAAAAGAAAATTTAAGCAATTTTTGCTTGAATTAAGAATTTTGCATTTGAGATAAGGAAATTAACAACATATTCAACAGATAATAACTTTGGATTTTCATTCTAAAAAATAACATCTTTGAGGACGAAGGCATAAGAGCTTAAGTCAACCCAAACCAATCAGAATACAAATGGGCAGCTGTTTCCTCAACAAAACCTCAAAACGAGCAAGTCTCATAAACATCAAAATATTTGGAAATGGACAAATGAACAGAATCCTAACTTTGTTGGATATACAAATTTTACTTTGCAAAACCCAGACCTTTCTTCAATTCACATTTGCTATGAAGGAACTCTAATGGAATTTACCTCTTGAAGTAGCCTAATCTTTTTGCTCATTTGAAATATTTTGCTAATACGTTTGTTGTTGCATAACTGGGTTAAGCCTGCAGTGATAGCTTTCATCAAGGTAATTCCTTTAATGGGATAGGAAAGTTCTGAAGATTTATAAATTGTTCGTCTGCTACACATTGTCATGATGATTCAGATGCAAACTCATATGTCACCAACCTGTATACCTGTATACTGTATGCCTGTGTCACAACAGACCCGCAGAAACAGATACAGGCCCATCGCCTGAATTCACACAGTTTGGGAGAATGTTATGACTGGCCCTGTGGCCCATATAAAGATTTGAATCATATAAAAAGTTTACAAAAATGCGATAGTGTATTTATCGTTGTTTTGTCACGTTAAAGTCACTTCATTCTGTACTTTTGTGTTGGCGGTTTGCTCACGTAACCTGCTTCTTTTGCTCACCTTCAGGACTCTTCACTTCTGTTGTCGTCCGCCTCATCTTTTTCAGACGTATAAACTCTTTAGTAGCCTACTCGAATTTGTATCTTCAAGTGTTCTTTTTTCTTTTATTCAGTGTTTATTCATCCAGTGTTGCCAACTTATTTTCAGGTAGCTAAAGTTGCTAAAGGTTGCTAAATGATTGCAAAGTTGCAAAACTGCGTCACTGCGTAGAATACTTATTGAAATTGCTCAAATCTCAGCAAAGAATATAATTTGAAATATGTTCATTTATATTTGTTCGTAAAAATAATATAAACATCTAATATATATTATTTGTAAATATAAAAATGTTATTACATATTTTTATTTTTAAATACAACATTGAATTATTGAAAAGTGACATTTTTGAACAATTACGTTTTATGAATTTTCCAAATAGCTAGTTAAACTACAAATTATTAACAACTGTAGTTTTAGGTAGTGTACTGGTAGTAAGTTAAATGCTGCACTGAAGGAATTTTCTTTAGGCTATTTGTTTTTACCAGCATTTCACCTGTATTTTTAATTACACTTACAATTATTATTGTATCTGCATTTTGATAGACAGACAGAACTGCAATTTATTTAGTAATTAATTTATTTACAGGTAATGTTAGTAATGTGATTATGTATTATTGTGGCATTGAACTAAAGAGAACTCCATCAAATGTTACTCACCGAATACACCACTAGGTGGCGGCAGAACTTTTTGTTTTCCTCCTTTTTCAGAACTTGGATGCATGGATTTATTGCTCCAAGTGCGTGCTGGTGAATATACAAAATATAGGCCTCTGAAAAAAAATAATAATATAAATAAAATCATATATGAAAAATAAGATAATCTGATCATCATATTAGTTGATGGATCAGAATCACAAATATTAGAAGTCGTTTGGATGATGTTTACGGTGTTTTGTTCATAAACTCGAATGAAAGTAATGGAGGATACTTGAAACATTCATTATGCTATTTATAGGAGAGGCCATTTCTCTAAATTAATCTCCATTAAACAGACGTTTTAATTTTCATTAGAGGGTGAATACTTTGGGCCCATTGTTAGAGCTCTCAATTTTCCAGTCTTTGCACAGTATGTCAGGGTTCAAACTGTATGTGTATGTGCCCATATCCACTGCTTTCCGCATTACTCATGTGCGCCAGTGTGCCAGAGTTTGTGTGTTTAAAGATATTTCCTGGCATTGCAGATCATTGCAGAACATTTCCCCCATTCCAAAGGAAATGAGAGTTCCTGCAGCTAAGAAGGATACGCTTTTATCATGAAAGACAAACAGATAACGTCAGTTTTTGATCATCCCCAACTATTTTCAATAATCTCAAATATAAACTGGGTTTAAAAACGCTATGTTAGGCTACTTAACAGAGCAAACATCCACACTGACATATCATGAGAAGCACTCACAGTCACAGATTCCCTCTGGAGCAGCACGTGGAGCCATTTCTTATCTCTAGGTGGTGCTAGTAAGAATATCAGGACTAAAATACCCTGACTGTAAAACTGAGTGCTCCTCAGATCATTGCCTTTTTTAACATAAAGAGTTTTAAAATATGGCATTTCTGGAACAAAACTTGCAGAGTACGTGTATTTATAACCTATGTGCGTGTGTGCATGGTTCAGGGCAAGCACTGTAAATTCACATGCCCTTATTTGTGTCTGTGTTTGGCAGCAAGACTGTGGTTAGTCCTTTGATGTTGATGTTCTCAGGAGTTGTAGGCACCAGTAAAGAGTAAGTTTATGTAAGCACAGCTTCCTCACACAGTGGGAATCCGAGCAGGGTACAACCTCCAATTCACTTACACAAACACCAGATATCAAGTGCACGCAAAGGTTTTGAGGCAAAAGGTGTTTTAAGATTATTTCAAAAACATTTCATTTAAACCAGGACAAAAGGTATACTAGCTTAGAGAAAAACATAGAACAAATGTTGTATGTGACATGAAACACGTTATAGAGGAATACTCCACCCCAAAATGAAATTTTTGTCATTAATCACTTACCCCCATGTCATTCCAAACCCCTAAAAGCTTTGTTTGTCTTCGGAACACAATTTAAGACATTTTGGATGAAAACCGGTGTAGTGCCGAAATTTGCACCCTGCCAGATTATGCACCCCCTAGTATTGGTAGGTTTAGGAGTAGGTGTGGGGGAGGGGTTAGGATTAGGGGTGGGGTTGGGATTAGGCAATCAGGTAGCGACTTCAACGAGGGGGTGCATAATCTGGCAGGGGTGCAGAATTTGGCACAACACCGGGAGGCTTGTGACTGTCCGATTGACTGCCAAGTAAATAACACTGTCAAGGTCCAGAAAAGTATGAAAGACATCGTCAGAATAGTCCACCTGCCAGTGGTTCAACCGTAACATTATGAAGTGACGAGAATACTTTTTGTATGTGAAGAAAACAAAAATAACGACTTTATTCAACAATCCGTCTCCTCTGTGTCTCTCCGCATCACCGTAGCGCCATTTTGGAGAATAACCACTGAACGCAAGCAGCGTATGCTATTCTGTGTCGGCCGCGACACAAGGATACGTTTTCTACATGTATTTATGCTTTGATTTGAATGAAAACAGCACATCCGTGCAGCGCGGCTGACACAGAAGAGCATACGCTGCTTGCATTCAGTGGTTATTCTCCAAAATGGTGCTACGGTGATGCGTTACTAAACGGCGACAGACATTACTAAATTCATGTCAATTTTTATGTGACACAAAAAAATTATTTGATCAAAAATTTTAATAAAATGTTTTTTGATTTTTCACTTGTGTTCATAGTTTCTTCCATGGGAGAGACACATGATGTGAATCAACTAACCTAGTTTTTTTTTTCATTATTATTAATACAATGATAAATGTAAACAATAGCTGGATGAAAAGTAAGGCCCAGAGCACAGATCTCACCGCACTTTGATGGCCTTGTGCATGCTATTCTGGGCAGCCATTTTGAGAGCAAAACTCCTAGGAAAACACCCAAGGCTGTGTGAGCATTGTTTCCTCAGGCCCAAGAGTTCACACCCACACATACACAAAAATACAAACGCTTGAAACCCAAAATGCACACGCTAGTAGAAAAAAAGCAAGTCTTGTTCACAGAGGCTGAAACGCATTGTCCCGTTTTCTCAGGCTCACACAAATAACTGGAGATACGAGTACATTGTCTCGTCAGGGTCACAGAGAAACAGATACAGGAAGAGAGGGGTCGCAAAAGATCGGCACACTCTTGTGCATGCAAACACGCACACGTAAATGTTGCTTTTAAATGGCAAGAGTGTTTATTTTAAAAAACTAATTACATTAATGGACTTGTAACTCAATAATATAATCATAATGGCAAAATACTGAAATTTTTCTTACAAAGACAAAGAAGGCCCTCATTATAAACTGTACAATCAAAAGGCCAACCGAGAAACAAAGCTGAGAAAACAAAATTCAGACAGACTGTTTGTTGCTTGGGGGAGAACAAGTCTGGTCACGATACGTTTAAAGACAATGCAAAAGATGAAGACAAATAATGGAAAACATTCACACACTCAATTGTCTGACATTCCAGTTGCTATTTCCTGTGCGGTAGGAAGAGGGCATGCCTTTGCTCAGGAAGTGGCGTGGACACACTGAGAGACCACTCTTGCTCCGCAGTCTGTGTAAACATGATTGTATGGCTAAGGCTTTCTCACTCTCCAAACTCCACTGACATTTAGAAGAATAAAACTAAAACATACATCTTATCTGCTCCAAAACACTCTGTTCCAAAACAATATATTACATTTATTTCAAAAAGCGAGTATGATAAAAGAAACAGTTAACAGTACAAATGAGTCAGTGGTTCCTTTACGCATACAATTATGAAAGAAGTGATAATGGTGCACCTCAATCGAAGCTCGACAGCCAATTTATCAGTTTGTTGTTTTTGCAGTCATGCTGCAGTCATGTGGTTGCGATATTATGAGTAATGGCAGGAAAAACCTAATACGGGATGAAAAGTGAGAAGGTTGCTACTCATTTTAGGTAGGAAATTGCCCTTTGGCTGTTCTGTCATGCATGAGCATGAAAGCAAAGTTCACCAAAGAAAAATTTGTCATTTATGCACCTCCATGTTCTTCTAAACCTGTATGACTTTCTAAGAAACAACAAAAAAAAGTTGTAATCTACCAGACAGTGTAAGTGGATGGTGACCAAGGGCTGACAAGCTCCAAAATGGAGCATCATAAAGCATCATAAAGAGCAGCTTGGACACTGTTTTATAAATACCTCATTTTGTGTTTAACAGAAGAAAGAAAGTCAAACAGGATTTAAAAAGACATGAGGGTGAGGAAACGATGTCCAAATTGTAATTTTTGGCTGAACTATTACATTAAAGATAGTTGAAAAAGAAAAATTTCAGTTTCCTCATTTACTCTCCCTCAAGTTTTTCCGAACTTGTATGAGTTTCTGGATGATATTTTGAATGTTGGTAAGCAAATTGCTGGCACCCATTGACTTCCATAGTATTTTTTTCATCCATACTATGGACGTCAATGGCTACAGTCAACTGTTTGGTTACCAACATTCTTCAGAATATCTTTTTTTATGTTCAGCAGAAGAAAGAAACTCACAGGTTTGGAACAACTTGAGGGTGAGTAAAGCCCCGTTCACACCAAGAACAATAACTATAAAGATAACGATATTAGCGTCCACACCAGCGGACAATATCCTCTGTTTATTCTAAGCGCACCCGCGTCTGCCGCTTTAAATAGTAGGATTGATTCTGATTGGGTTTCATTGATTTTATCGTTCATCAGCTGAAAAAAAAATCGTTCTGAAAGTGATTCCAACGATATCGTTTTTCTGTGCCTTTATCGTTATAGCTGTGGTGTGAACTCTGCTATTCTTTAATGTTGAGAAAGATTTTTAGAACTATATCTTTATTGTTATCTTTATAGTTATCATCCTTGGTGTGAACGGGCCTTAAATGATGAAACTGAAATGTTCATTTTTGGCAGAACTACTACATTAAAGTTCTGAATAACATAAAGAGGAAGACTGTTTGAAGTGCTACGGATGTTAAACTGGAGGCGCACTATAACGGACCTCTGCACTGAACTTGTCATTTCTCTTGGGCAGTGGAGGTTTCATCCGAATGTCTCTCTTCAGGATCATCTCCTCGTTGGCGTATATGGGGGCTTCTGCATCATCAGAGTGGTAGCCGGACTGATAGCCGCTGGTCTGATTGGAGGATTCAGATGCTAAAGACTCCTTACTCTTGCATCGCAGTAGCGGGCTGCGGATAAAAGCATGGACGTGTTTATATGATTGTGAAACTGCCTTGGTTTGTAGCTCTGCTGAGATCAGGATGAATGTGTCACCTGAAATGAAGTGGTCTTTGCGCTTGCCGATCCAAAGCTTTCATTTGCTCACGTGACAAGCCCACGCCACAGTCCATGTGACCATTCTGTACAAAGAAAGAGCATTTCAAATTGACAAGTCAAAAATATATTTTTTAAAAATCTAAAAATAAATCTAAAATATTTATAAAATTATAAAATATATAAAAAATATTTCATTTCCTGAATCAACTTGACTTTATTTAATTACACCAATCAAGATAATCTATATTAACTGCAGTGTCATTTTTTTTTGCAGTAAAAATGTCTAATTTCTGCTGAAAGTGTTTTTGGATCATGGTGAGATCCGAGTTGTAGTATTGTAGAGTTTATTTACCATTACAGCAGTGTGCTCTAGGGGAATGTCCACAAAAGTTGTCATACTTATTGGCACACCGCAACTGTCGATCTGCTGTGGGAACCTGTCAGGAAAGGCATGGGTGGGACCATTGTTGCATTAGTTTGTCAAAGGAGAGGTTAAGCACGTTATATCCACAAATGTCAGCTCTTCAATGTTGTGTGAACATAATAAAAGTCAGATAACTGGGGTGGGGATAAGTATCAGTGCTTGCAAGGATATAAATAAATCTAATTCGTTTCAGTCAGTAATCAGATTCGAGTCAGTAATGCCAACAACTGCACACACACACACACACACACACACACACACACACACACACACACACACACAAAACACCAGACAGATAAGTTACTGTAACTAACCCCAGAGGTGGAGCATTGTCATAGTGGAGCTGGGCCTCTTTGTTGCCTGCATTGAAAGCTCTTTTCGACGTCACACTGCGGTGAGGAGCCCCTGATTCCTCTTCCATCTCTCCGTTTGTCAGAGGGATGTAGTCCTTTCCATCCTAAAACACAGGTAACAAATGATAGTTCAATTAAAAGATTTCAATTTTGTTACATTGAACCATGTTCCATTACATGTTGCAAAAGTCACTTTATTCCTATTTTTGTCAATTTCCAATAAAAAATATCTAACCATCCAAATTTACATGAGATGTGAATTTGCATAAGATCTTTTGATCTTACATCTAACTACATTTGTTAATTTTATTTAAAGTTTAAAAAAAGTTTAAAACTTAAAAAAACGGTAACTGAAACAGCAGAAATAAAGTAAGATCAAAATATTAGATACACCTAAAAAAACATTAGTGAAAATGATCAATTTAACCTTGGCAAGTAACTGAAATAAATAAGTTGGAGTACTAAAATTACTAAAACTAAAATAAAAATGTAAGGTGAATAGAAATACAAAAAACTGATATATTAAAATGACAAAAGACACAAAAAATTAAAAACTGAAAATATAAACAAAGCTAGTTCTAAATATTAAGAAATAATATAATAGTATCTATATAATATTAAAATAACACTGGTTTAGGCTTGGCAAACAGTAGAAAACTATTTGCCAATGAAGTAAAGAAAATAATCATTCAAAATATAAATGGAAAAAAATAAAAGACTTAATATATTAATTTACTATATTAAGTAAATGTATCTTATTTTAAAGTATTTTTAAAGGGGTCATATGATGCGATTTAAAATGTTCCTTTCTCTTAGGAGTGTTACAAGCTCTTGGTGCATAAAGAAGATCTGTAAAGTTGCAAAGTCTCAAATCCAAAGATATATTTTTTATAAAAGTTAAGAGTCAGCCACACCTACCTAAAACGGCTCGTTCTAACACACCCCCACATATCTACATCACTATGTGGGAAGATTTGCATAACGCCGCTCAAATGTTCACGCAAAGAAAGAGGGCGTAACTTTTATTCTCACTGTAGTTTTGTTGTTGCCACCGCCATGTCGTAAAGACGCTGTGGGCTTCGTTGTGAAAGCGAAACTACTTTGTTTGGTCTTCTAAAAGAGGACGATATCTGCTTCATCATGCCTGGAGCTGATCCGTGCTGGTTGCTGAGGAAATACTACAAACTTTGCGCTGTGGATCGCCGGATCGGCTTTCACCGTGGACGAAGCGGAGTCCAGCCCGGAGTCATCACATGTCCTTCCGGACGCTCCTTCGTCGAAATCGCCGGCCGTGCCATTCTCAAGCCGCCACCTCTGCTCATTGTAGGCCGCGGTGTGTGTCACTGTTTCGTTGTGAAAGCGAAACTACTTTGTTTGGCCTTCCAAAAATGGACACGACTAGAAATCCGTGGTTAAGTTGTATTTACAACACTGTTCCAGAACACTTCAACCCAAATATACAGATGTGTGCAGCACATTTTATGGAGGACTGTTTCCTGATCCTGGTAGAGTAGACTACAATGCCGGCTGTTCTGACGTTTTTTATATTTAAAGAGTTTTTATATTTTATATATTTAAAGCGAGTATTTTGGGCAGTGTAGAGTAGTGCTTGTTGTTTGTCATTTCTCCGAAATGCAGACATGGTTTTATGTTTACGCGGCGCGATGCAACGCAACACGTAAAAAGACAGTATAAGTCATTATAATCATTAATTATGGCCCCACTGGATGCAACGAATGCCTCGTTTATAATGGGTTTTCATGTTTTTGAATCATCGCTCCGGCCTGACAGGGTATCATCACAATATGGTGAAGGGCGTAACATTTCTGTCACACGCTTGAGGTATTCGGTCAATCACAATGCACTGGATAGCTGGCCAATCACAGCACACCTCACTTTTCAGAACGATGAGCTTTGAAAAAATCGTCGCGTTTCAGAAAGGCAGGGCATAGAGGAGAAACAATAATGTACAGTATGTGGAAAATTATGTGTTTTTTTAACCTTAAACTGCATAAACACATTTCATTACACCAAATACACCAAATAATGTTATTTTTAGCAGCATCATATGACCCCTTTAATGTAAAGCAAGACAACGTAATTATAGTTATTTATTTCGCTATGTATGTCTCAATTACTAAAAAAACATGAATGAGACAAAACATATACTTGGAGTCAAGTCTAACCTGTTGAGCACTAGCTTGTAGCAGATTGCCTAGATGCTCGACTAATTGAGTAAAGGTTGGCCTGTCTTTAGGTCGATCAAGCCAGCAGTCCAGCATGGTCTGGTATCTGGAAGAATTTCACAACAACAAGGAAGAGATGGGGTTGATTACATTTTCAGGATTCAGTCAGTTGCCACATCTCTTATTTCAATAATAAGAATAAGGTCCATCTGCTATGTAAACAAAACTAAATTAAACAAAATTGTAGGTACTACTACTTATGCCCATTTTCCACCGGAAACACTATGACTAGTATCGCCAGGACTACAAAAACCTAAAACAACTGCTTGTTTCCACAGACCTTCAATTTTACGGCAAGATTAAAAGTGTGAAGTATATTTACATCTCAGGTGTGGCATAGTCTGGAGCTCTCATTCTGGTTCCCTCCTTTAGTCGCCTGCAGAAAGACTCATCAATGCACACACCTGGGTATGGAGACGCACCTGCACCAAAAATGATGGGCCATGAGGACGAGTCAGCCTATTATAGTAGGTTTATGCTGTCTAATAAGCTCAGTGTTCATGTTAATATCAAATATTGTGTTACCAAGTGAGAAGATCTCCCAGAGCAGCACACCAAATGACCAAACATCACTCTGTGTGGTGTACACGCGGTCAAAGATGGTCTCAGGAGCCATCCACTTGAGAGGAAGACGAGCCTGTGATGATAAAAAGGAAATGCTCAAGTATAAATGAGTCTATTTCGCTGAACAGCTGAAATCAAGCTGTCTGTGTGTGTAGTAAGAGTCCTCACATCTCCTTTGCGGACGTAATCAGGGTCTTTATAAACGTCTCTGGCCAGCCCAAAGTCACATATCTTTACCACGTTGTTTTCAGAGAGTAAGATGTTTCTGGCTGCCAAGTCCCGGTGGATACACTACAAACACAAAGTAGCATTATGACTGAAGCAATCATCTTGAATGAATTGTAAACATTAACGAACAAAGTACACACACACACACACACACACACACATACACACAAGCAGACCATGGTCATGTGTTTCAGTTTTACCTTTCGAGAGGCTAGGAACTCCATGCCTTTTGTCACCTGGAAACTATAGCTGATGAGATCCTCCATCGTCAGGTGATCCCAGTCTGAACTCTCTATACATGAGCAGATGATACATAATACATTTTTTTTACTATGAAGATTTTAGGTTAATATTTACTGTATGTATATGTGTAAAACAAAGTGTTTATTTTGTGTGCTGTAAATATTTTTTGCATTCATTTGTTTTATTAATTCATTAATTTGATTTTTTTTATATAATTATATATATATATATTTTTTTTTTTTTTTATCAAATTAATGAATTATATATATGTTTTTATTTTTTAATTTACAGTGTGATGAATTCGTATTTAAAAGTATTTTGCATTCATTTGTTTTATTAATTCATTAATTTGATTTTTTTTATATAATTATATATATATATATTTTTTTTTTTTTTATCAAATTAATGAATTATATATATGTTTTTATTTTTTAATTTACAGTGTGATGAATTCGTATTTAAAAGTATTTAAAAATATTCCATATATTTTTGCAAATAATGTGAGCTCATTTAAGCTGCCTAATAATTAGAAGAATTATTAATAAAATAATTATGCCGCTTGTTTATTTTTTTTATTCTGCAGTTAATTTTATTTGTACTTATTTTTAATTTATAGTGTGACAAATACATTTTTACAAATATTCCATTTATTTTCTCAAATAATATGAGCTCATTAAGCTGCCTAATAATTAAAAGAATCATTAATAATATTAAAATAATTTAACTGTTTATTTGCGTATGTATTTATTATTGAAAAAAATATTTTAAAATTTAGAGTGAGACAAATTAATATTTAAAAGTACAAAAATTCCCTGTAGGTTTTTAAATAATGAGCTCATTAAAGCTGCTTAATAATTAGAATAATTACTATTATTTTAGTTTTATATTCTAATAGAGAATATATCTTGAATCTTACATTAGGCTACATTTGGTAATATGTTTTTTAAAGTAAAAAAAAAAGTTTAGAACAATTAAAATTGTTTTCGGTGACTGAAATAAAGCTGAAATAATGTCAAATCAAAATATTTGATCAACTTAAAACTTTAAAAACATTGGCAACTAACTGAAATAAATAAGTTGGAGTAAAAGATGAATAGAAATACAAAAACTGATATATTAAAATGACAAAAACACATAAAAATGTGCCATTTTATCTCCATCCAGATACAGTGCAGAGTATCCAACAGACTAATATACAGTACCTTGTTCATCCTGCAGCTGGGTCGTGGTCTGTTCTCCCATCCTGGTGCACATGGCAGTACCAGTGCAGACGTCCAGCCGAGTGCTGGTTCCCAGACCCAGATCCCCCTCATGCAAATCCTCTTCCTGCTGCACCTCCCTCCTGCACGGCATCCGTGGCGTTCGCTTCTGAGAAACACAACACGTGTGGATCAGTTTCCGTTGTTGTCAGGGCCAAGAAGTACCAACATATCAGGTACAGTTCATAACACCTTCAAACTTGAACAACATTTAAAGGCCTTACAGTTGGCTTATGTCTTACATAAGGCACCCGAATCAATCTGACCACATCAGAGCTGAGATCTTCAAAACCACATCACAGCCTGATTTTACTAGTTGCACTAGGTAATGATGGAATTTACCTTGTAGGGACTGTACTCTCCTCGCTTGCTTTTTAAATAGCTGGAGAGGTTACCATGTTTACAGTACTCAACAATCACCATCAAGGGTCCTAAAGTAGGAAAGAAAGAGAGGAAGAAGAAGAAAGGCCTTTAATGTGGGCACACGCGTTCTTCTCAACAATGCACAACCACTTTGTGGCATTTCTGACTTTTTTTTTTTTAGGGTTTTAAAGGGATACTCACCTCCTGGTTTGGTGCAGGCTCCTAGAAGGTTGACCACATTGAGATGGTGACCAATATGGATGAGGATCTTCAGCTCAGACATCAGAGCGCGGTACTCACTGGTGGTAGCGCCCTCTGTTGGAGATTGATAATGCTGCTGTCAGTTGTGTTATGAAAGATATGTGCAGTCAGTTTATTAAGGCCAGTGAACAGATGCCTCATACCCTTGAGCATCTTCACTGCTACTGTAGTACAGGTGGTGGCCTTCTCAATACCATATGCGGTCGCCTCCACAACTTGACCAAATGCCCCTCTGCCCAGCGGCTCTCCTGGAAAGCATAGTAGTACACATTTGTGAACACTTAATATATATATTGTGTATTGTATATAATATATTGTGCAAATATTTTAGCTGCTCCAGAGGTTAAATTGAGACTTTAAAGATGTCAGAAGCCAAAAATCTGATGGTGATTTTAGGCAAGTTATGATATGCTTACCTCTCCATCCCCAAGAAGAAAAAATATGCATAATATGTTCCATAACATTTTGACACCTCGTTATAATGGTAGGCTACTAAATATATGTATTTGCTTACATTAGAAAACAAAGAAAAACTAAATGATAATTCAAAATTAAATATACACAAATGCAAGTAAATCTAGATAATATAGATAAATATATAAGAACAGATAATATATATATATATATATATATATAGATAAAATAAATAAATAAATAAAACATATTAATACAGATAAATATATTAAAATATATATATATAAATATCACTTAAGTATATACATATAGTATATATGTATTATGTATATACATAATATAGTATATATGTATATACATATAGTCCAATGATATGATTCTTGCTTGTGATTAATCCTAAAATCAAAACCATATTCCAATTAACCAACAACTAACTAACAAAATAAATAAATGTTATATAGAGAAATAAAAAACATATCACTGAATGTGTTACATAGTATACTTTGGTCCAGTGGTACAATTCTTGCATTTGATGTTAGTAGTCCCAGATTTAAATGCAGATTCCAATTAACCAGTTAACAAACAAGCAAATAAATGCTACTCCAAATCAATAGATAGTAAAATATTTTCTGTTCTAGACAAACATATTGCATATTACAAGGTCTTCCATTAACAAAAGGGAGTTCATGTAATGAACTAATTGCGTTGAACAAGTACACTCATTAAATGAAGACAGAATGTTTCTATTGAATATATATACTTTTTTTTTAATCAAAAGTACTGGAAAGCCATTCCATATTGGTCCTAGTTAATTTAACCTGGATATTTATGTTTTTTTATAATTATTATTGGTTTATTTCTCACGTTCAGCCAAGTCTCACCTAGCTTCAGTCTGTCACGTGGGAATTCCCACTTGTTTGCATCATAGGTCAGTCTCTCACAGTGCTCATTCATTGGCATATCATCTGAGTCCAGAATGATTGACAGGTAGCCAGTTTTCAGATCTCCTTCATTAGGCTGCGGGAGAGGAAAGAGGTAGGGATGGAAAGTGTGAGCATGACTGAATGACAAACACACAGTGAAGACCTCCAACATTGTCCAGCTTGAGTATCCCAGAATCAAGCCCTCATTATAAAGACACCCACTAATGAGTTACTGGAAGCCACTATCATACTCAGAGGCAGAATTAAGGCTGGGGTACAGCAGGACTTGGGCCCACGGCTGGCCGGTGTACGTGACGCATCGCAGCAGAATGTTGGCTGAGCATACAATAGAGACGACGTAAGCCGAATCCGGGTAGTCAATTTTGATCAGTCAGGAGAGCGAAGTGTGCGCCTGTGCATGAAAAAGAGAGAGGGGAAGCAAACGAGGAAAAGGGAAAGAGATGGAATGTTACCCGCTTCCTATTACGGATGACGAAGACGATGAGGAGCCAGAGGATCATGGCGATGACCACGGCACCAATAGGCATGATCAATTCCACATTCATCTTTTCTTCTGCACCTGTGAGATGGGTCACATGATCAATCAGACATCACAAAAAAAGATGACAAAAAGATACAAGATTAAACCAAAATTGAGTAGGTAGGTAGGTAGGTAGGTAGATAGATAGATAGATAGATAGATAGATAGATAGATAGATAGATAGATAGATAGATAGATAGATAGATAGATAGATAGATAGATAGATAGATAGATAGATAGATAGATTGATTGATTGATTGACTGATAGACAAATAAGATTTAACCAAAATTGAATAGATCGATAGATAGATAGAGATAGATAGATAGATAAGATTTAACCAAAATTTAGTAGATAGATAGATAGATAGATAGATAGATAGATAGATAGATAGATAGATAGATAGATAGATAGATAGATAGATAAGATTTAACCAAAATTGAGTATAGATAGATAGATAAGATTTAACAAAAATTGAGTAGATAGATAGATAGATAGATAGATAGATAGATAGATAGATAGATAGATAGATAGATAGATTTAACCAAATTTGAGTAGATAGATAGATAGATAGATAGATAGATAGATAGATAGATGGATAGATAGATAGATAGATAGATAGATAGATAGATAGATAGATAGATAGATAGATAGATAGATAGATAGATAGATAGATAAGATTTAACCAAAACTGATTAGACAGACAGACTGACTGACAGACTGACTGATTGATTGATTGACAAATAAGATTTAACCAAAATTGAATAGATAGATAGATAGATAGATAGATAGATAGATAGATAGATAGATAGATAGATAGATAGATAGATAGATAGATAGATAGATAGATAGATAGATACATCATACCAACTTTAAATATTATTTTAATAAATATTAATATTAAATACATGACATGAATTGACATCTGTGGTACAAAAAAAATGTGAAAAGTCCTATTGAACTAGATAAATATATTATTTTTTCGGAGAGGAGCTGGAAAAATGCCTCTTCATTTTATATTAATAGCAAAGGGAGGCACAAATTGCCTGGAAGAACCTAGTTTACAGGAAATATTTGTGTGCTGCTGGGTGTGCTTTCATGGCTACAAGAGCAAGGAATGTGAATTGTTTGCTGACCTGATATTTCATCCAATCAAACTAAGACCAACAAGAACCAAATCACATTAGATGAAAAGTACCATGTTCTCTTTTCTATATTAGAACATGCAACTGCTCAGTGGATCACTACATGATTTAGTTGATTTCTTTCTCTCTTCCTATCTTTTACTCTTTGTGGGAACAGTTAACGTTTCTTGTTGCGACAGTCAGGCGACAGTCGCCTTTGCAGTGACAACAAGAAACAGTGATGCCGAGAAACGAGTCACGTACACACTGAGCATGTCTCTGTTATTTGTGTGCCTTTGCGCTCTCTGTCCTTTATGTGTGTGAGGCAAGAGGCGGAACCATACAGAGATGTACGTGACTGGGAAAAATGTGTGTGACAGAGAGTGATAGAGAGAGAGAGAGGGTGGGACGCCCCTCTCTTCTTTTGTGTTCTGGGATTTTGCTTTGTTTTCTTTAAGCACTCCCTAAAGGATGTACACTAACAGAGCCCCCTTCCTGACAGACTAAAAAGAGAGCTATTTTTGCCACAAGGCCTTGATTACAACAAAATCTCAATGAGGCAAAAAGTCAGTGGGAGACTGAGACAAACTACTGCGAATCTACCTGCCGTCTTTTGGTATAAAACTACGGTTCAAACGTTTTATTTTTTTAAGAAATTGATCATTTTATTGAGCAAAGATACATTCAATTTATCAAAAGTGAAAGTAAAAACATTTATAATGTTACAAAAGATTTATATTTTAAATAAATGCTTTTCTTTTGTTTTCAACATTGATAATAATAAGAAAACTTACTTGTATATAAATTATACTTATAAATTATATTTAAAAATATATTAAAATAGAAAACCGTTATTTTAAAATTAAACATTATTACTGTTTTTACTGTATTTTTCTATCAAATAAATGATGCCTCTGTAAGCATAAGAGGATTCTTTCAAAAACAATTTACATTAATGTATTGCACAACTTCACAGAAAAAAAATGTTTAGGTCCAACTGCCCTTTTTTAAAAACTGCAAACCAATAAAATAAATAAATCAAGTAATGAGTTTTGTTTACACACTCACCATCTACAGTGATACGAGCCTCGTGAGAGTCACAGCCTTGCTGGTTACACGCCGTACATATGTAAAGACCACTGTCCTCTTTTTTCACCCGTTGGATGGTTAAGACACGATTTGACCGTTTCAGAATCACACCTGACAACAGAAATGCATGAACATTACTGTCACTGTAAAAAATGTTTTGTCAGGTAGCCTAATTAATGTGTTTCATGGCATAACATCTAAACTGGTTTTACTCAAATCAATAAATATTATTTAATATCAATGAATACACTTGACTACAACAGATTATAATTCATTAAGGGTCAGACAGACATAGCTTCTCAAGGTAACAATTGCCTATTACAACTTTATACAGTGTATTACCAAAAAAATTAATCAATATTTAATTTGTGTGACATGCAGTAACAGCAGCACTATAATTGATATCACTCTTTTTGTTTGCTCTGTTGGAACCCAGATCTAAATGAACAGGTAGCTATTAGACATTTGGAATATTCATCTCAAAAATGAAGGGAAAAGAAAACTAATCACCTCTCAGAGTTTCTGCTGTTCATTTTGTCTGTAAAGCACACTAAAACTGATTTTTTTTTTTTATTAAGAGATTCAGCTTAACAAAACAATAAATTAATTTCTTCTCAATCCTGAGAATTGTGGTCAAACAAAAAGAGTTCAGAGTTGAGTTACGATTATTTAAAATCAGATTTGCCTCCAACATGTGAACTGATATCCTCCAAGTAAATTGATTCATAGTATAAAGGTACAAAATCTGAATCTGTGGCCATTATATGCAACATGATTTTCTGTGAAATCTGTAAACTCCAACTATTCAAAATCTGCATTTGGCAACCAGTGCTGACTCATCAACAGTGTTATTTTAGTATTATTTATATACTATTATAATATTTTTTCATATTTTGAATTACCTTTTTATTTTCATTATAGCTTTTTTTCAGTTTTTTTCAGCAACATTTCTCATTTTCTTTCTAATATTCCTATTTTTTTTAAGTTGTTAATCTAATATTTATCTTAATTTAAATGCAAACGGCAAAAATCCATGCAAAAGCTGTGTAGTGTATTCCAACCCTAAGGCAACTGCAAATGATAGATAGATAGATAGATTGATAGATAGATAGATAGATAGATTGATTGATTGATTGACTGATAGACAAATAAGATTTAACCAAAATTGAATAGATCGATAGATAGATAGAGATAGATAGATAGATAAGATTTAACCAAAATTTATTAGATAGATAGACTGACTGACAGACTGACTGATTGATTGATTGACAAATAAGATTTAACCAAAATTGAATAGATAGATAGATAGATAGATAGATAGATAGATAGATAGATAGATAGATAGATAAGATTTAACCAAAACTGATTAGACAGACAGACTGACTGACAGACTGATTGATTGACTGATAGACAAATAAGATTTAACCAAAATTGAATAGATCGATAGATAGATAGAGATAGATAGATAGATAAGATTTAACCAAAATTTATTAGATAGATAGATAGATAGATAGATAGATAGATAGATAGATAGATAGATAGATCATACCAACTTTAAATATTATTTTAATAAATATTAATATTAAATACATGACATGAATTGACATCTGTGGCACAAAAAAATGTGAAAAGTCCTATTGAACTAGATAAATATATTATTTTTTCGGAGAGGAGCTGGAAAAATGCCTCTTCATTTTATATTAATAGCAAAGGGAGGCACAAATTGCCTGGAAGAACCTAGTTTACAGGAAATATTTGTGTGCTGCTGGGTGTGCTTTCATGGCTACAAGAGCAAGGAATGTGAATTGTTTGCTGACCTGATATTTCATCCAATCAAACTAAGACCAACAAGAACCAAATCACATTAGATGAAAAGTACCATGTTCTCTTTTCTATATTAGAACATGCAACTGCTCAGTGGATCACTACATGATTTAGTTGATTTCTTTCTCTCTTCCTATCTTTTACTCTTTGTGGGAACAGTTAACGTTTCTTGTTGCGACAGTCAGGCGACAGTCGCCTTTGCAGTGACAACAAGAAACAGTGATGCCGAGAAACGAGTCACGTACACACTGAGCATGTCTCTGTTATTTGTGTGCCTTTGCGCTCTCTGTCCTTTATGTGTGTGAGGCAAGAGGCGGAACCATACAGAGATGTACGTGACTGGGAAAAATGTGTGTGACAGAGAGTGATAGAGAGAGAGAGAGGGTGGGACGCCCCTCTCTTCTTTTGTGTTCTGGGATTTTGCTTTGTTTTCTTTAAGCACTCCCTAAAGGATGTACACTAACAGAGCCCCCTTCCTGACAGACTAAAAAGAGAGCTATTTTTGCCACAAGGCCTTGATTACAACAAAATCTCAATGAGGCAAAAAGTCAGTGGGAGACTGAGACAAACTACTGCGAATCTACCTGCCGTCTTTTGGTATAAAACTACGGTTCAAACGTTTTATTTTTTTAAGAAATTGATCATTTTATTGAGCAAAGATACATTCAATTTATCAAAAGTGAAAGTAAAAACATTTATAATGTTACAAAAGATTTATATTTTAAATAAATGCTTTTCTTTTGTTTTCAACATTGATAATAATAAGAAAACTTACTTGTATATAAATTATACTTATAAATTATATTTAAAAATATATTAAAATAGAAAACCGTTATTTTAAAATTAAACATTATTACTGTTTTTACTGTATTTTTCTATCAAATAAATGATGCCTCTGTAAGCATAAGAGGATTCTTTCAAAAACAATTTACATTAATGTATTGCACAACTTCACAGAAAAAAAATGTTTAGGTCCAACTGCCCTTTTTTAAAAACTGCAAACCAATAAAATAAATAAATCAAGTAATGAGTTTTGTTTACACACTCACCATCTACAGTAATACGAGCCTCGTGAGAGTCACAGCCTTGCTGGTTACACGCCGTACATATGTAAAGACCACTGTCCTCTTTTTTCACCCGTTGGATGGTTAAGACACGATTTGACCGTTTCAGAATCACACCTGACAACAGAAATGCATGAACATTACTGTCACTGTAAAAAATGTTTTGTCAGGTAGCCTAATTAATGTGTTTCATGGCATAACATCTAAACTGGTTTTACTCAAATCAATAAATATTATTTAATATCAATGAATACACTTGACTACAACAGATTATAATTCATTAAGGGTCAGACAGACATAGCTTCTCAAGGTAACAATTGCCTATTACAACTTTATACAGTGTATTACCAAAAAAATTAATCAATATTTAATTTGTGTGACATGCAGTAACAGCAGCACTATAATTGATATCACTCTTTTTGTTTGCTCTGTTGGAACCCAGATCTAAATGAACAGGTAGCTATTAGACATTTGGAATATTCATCTCAAAAATGAAGGGAAAAGAAAACTAATCACCTCTCAGAGTTTCTGCTGTTCATTTTGTCTGTAAAGCACACTAAAACTGATTTTTTTTTTTTATTAAGAGATTCAGCTTAACAAAACAATAAATTAATTTCTTCTCAATCCTGAGAATTGTGGTCAAACAAAAAGAGTTCAGAGTTGAGTTACGATTATTTAAAATCAGATTTGCCTCCAACATGTGAACTGATATCCTCCAAGTAAATTGATTCATAGTATAAAGGTACAAAATCTGAATCTGTGGCCATTATATGCAACATGATTTTCTGTGAAATCTGTAAACTCCAACTATTCAAAATCTGCATTTGGCAACCAGTGCTGACTCATCAAATTAAGAGATTCAGCTTAACAAAACAATAAATTAATTTCTTCTCAATCCTGAGAATTGTGGTCAAACAAAAAGAGTTCAGAGTTGAGTTACGATTATTTAAAATCAGATTTGCCTCCAACATGTGAACTGATATCCTCCGAGTAAATTGATTCATAGTATAAAGGTACAAAATCTGAATCTGTGGCCATTATATGCAACATGATTTTCTGTGAAATCTGTCAACTCCAACTATTCAAAATCTGCATTTGGCAACCAGTGCTGACTCATCAACAGTGTTATTTTAGTATTATTTATATACTATTATAATATTTTTTCATATTTTGAATTACCTTTTTATTTTCATTATAGCTTTTTTTCAGTTTTTTTCAGCAACATTTCTCATTTTCTTTCTAATATTCCTATTTTTTTTAAGTTGTTAATCTAATATTTATCTTAATTTAAATGCAAACGGCAAAAATCCATGCAAAAGCTGTGTAGTGTATTCCAACCCTAAGGCAACTGCAAATTGATTATTGCTGCGGATATAGAGAGAGTTGTTTATTCTTGCACCTATAATATATTTGTACTTCTATAGAGGTTTTACGTTGCTCACCTGATCCCTCCATGACGGTCTGGTTGTCTTTAGTCCAAACTACACTAGGGGTTGGTGTGCCAGACACTTCACACACTAGAGTAGTAGAGTCGCTTACATTCACTCTCTGGTCAGTCAGATTGGTCACAATTCTCGACATCTCAAGAGCTGCAGAAACATATAAACTGATCTGTGATGTACATTCAAGCTTGTGCAAGATTTCTGCAGTATGTCCCATCTGAACATATGCAAACTGAGCAATGCAACTAAATATAGTCTATTAAGTGTGCAATTTCTGCACCACTAGCATCACCAACAAATGAAATTACACAAATAATGACTGTTTTCAAACAAGTCTCAAACAAGTAAAAATCACTCAATGTAAAGCTATGGACTAACCTCTGAGTCTGAGGTTGTGAAGTAAGCAGGTTCTCTCACTGGTGCCCACGTTCTCCACTTGGCAAGCGTACAGGCCTTGGTCCATCAATGTGGCATTGGGTATGGGCAGGTCCAGTGTTGCATTGGTGCCCTGCAGGCCTGATATGGTGATATTGGTCTGGTGGAGAGGTGACAGGGTAAGGGTATCACAGGGCACGGCTGCTGGAGAGGCATCAGGGTTGGCTATGTTTGTTACCCGATACCAACGCAAGTTATACAGCAGTCGATCGGCTACACAGTGCATTACCACATCCTCTCCCTCAA
This sequence comes from Sinocyclocheilus grahami, assembly GCF_001515645.1. Lineage (NCBI taxonomy): Eukaryota > Metazoa > Chordata > Actinopteri > Cypriniformes > Cyprinidae > Sinocyclocheilus > Sinocyclocheilus grahami. Next base: position 406,155 of record NW_015505493.1, read on the forward strand.
TAGGATTGCTGGAGGGGAGGACACTTAGGTTGAGGAAACCTGTGATGAAGACAAACATCAAAAGTTCAGATTTGACCACTTCTTAAATTTTAATTGCAGTTATTTAAGTTGGGATGTAGAGTGAAGACTGTGTCAGCACTCACGAGCTACTTGAAACACAATGACCCGCTCTTCTATTCCCATCTTATTGGAAGCAATGCACCTGTAGAGAGCATGATCAACTGCTTTCTGGATCTTCAGTGTGCTGATGGTCTATTGGAGAACAGCAGATCATCAAAACAGTATCGAAGGCAATGGATGATTTAAAAAATATATTATAGTCAGATTCACCAAGAATAACCATTAATGCAGTGTGGTCCAAAAGTCTCAAATCACTAGTGAAAATGCTTCTCCTCTGCATTTTCATTACAAATTTGGGTGAATAGTTCAATTGAAAAATGTATGTAAATTTAGAAATGGTTTGTGCCTCTTTTGCTTTAATGAAAGCGAAACCCGTGAACTTAACAAGTGTGCTTAAAATCTGATGATCATGTTCTCCAGCATCATTGTGATGATCCACAGACCATCTTAAGCTTCAAATATTTGACCATCTTACAAATCGCTTCATGCTGTACATTCACTTATTTGATTAGTGACCTAGAAATAGTGCAGAATCTTATTTATTTTACAGTACATTCTAACATTTCTTTGCTTCACATTTATTGCCAGGTTTAAATTAGATTTTGAATCATATTCTCAGACTTTTGGACCCAGCAGTATATTTTGTGTTTAGAAATAGCTTTTTGCATGTTCAAAGCCTGAGCTGAATACAGCACACTGGCACTCTACTGGAATTGATGTTTACCTTAAGAGAGCGTTCAATGACAGATGTGGGGCTGATGATGGGGTTTTTCCCAGTGTTGTTTGATATCTCCCTCCACTTGTCACACTTAATCACAATTTGGTCTGACTTAGGTCTGTGAATAACACATAATAATATGATTTACCAGTTTTTTTGCAGTCAAAAAAATCTCGTAAAATATTAAAAAGTAAAGCAGTAACTATCTACACATCTCCAGCAGGAACAGAAAACACCACACGAAATCAACAACAACAACAATGCACCTATTATTACCCGTCTAAATTTAGACCATCCTATAACAGACTCCGTTCCTCTCTTATTCCACTTCTGGGCCACACATATTTATGAGCAATAGGAATTATTATAAATGTCAGGTTTAGACTTGGGTTGGACATCAGCACCTCATGTAGGTCAGCCATGGGAGACGAGACAGAGCGGAAAAGGGAAAAAGAGATGGAAAAAAGGACAAACACAAAAATAGGACACATAAAAGCTGTAATGAAAGGTGAGAGCGAGGGTGAACTCTTGTTAGTAGGACGCAGTGACAGACATTGTGTTATTTTCATGTTTGATCAAGGACACGGGATTTGAATGCGTCTGCTTTTAGAACAGCAGGAAGTTGTGATGAGGACTACGGAAGTAGGTGAGGGTGCAATCTGAAGATAAGGCTTGCGTGATGCCTGGCCCTAAATGCTCATTACATGATCACAACATCCTTGGAAGTGATGTTCTGTGAATGCAGGCTGCCAATCAAAGTCACGATTCAACCAAAGCTCACTGAAACTGATTTCTTAGTATAGCAGATCTCTCTCATACTGGCTGCCCAATCACAACAGTCGTTTCAGGATGAATGCCCATTTAGAGCACAACGTGCCAATGAATTGCACTGTGGGACACACTTAAACACCAGGAACAAATATGCCTGCACAATTCTGATACATCTTCTCTTGGAATAAAAATGCCAAAGCACTGAGCAAACAAGGACATGCAAACATTCTCATTCCATGCTTATTTGTCAGCAAAACAATGACTAATGATATTATCATCAACTTAACACAGTTACTGGCTTCCCCACACAAATACAGGAAAAATATTAAATTTTTTGTTTTTAGTTAACTTTTTAAATGTTGCCATTTAGAGAGTATGATTTTGACAGGTTTTGCTACAGGCAAATGCAGATTTGTTTGGTTTCTGCTGCCTCCTAGTAGCAAGCTGTTTGTGAGGTCAAGAGGAAATTCTGTTTTTGCTGTGATATACGTGTTTTAGCATTTGCATTATATTTCTTCCAGATGAATGTACAAATGAAAAATATCATGAATAGATTTGTCATACAAGAGAAATGTTTACAGTAATACAGGTGCATCTCAATAAATTTGAATGTCGTGGAAAAGGACTGGATTTATTTCAGTAATTCAACTCAAATTGTGAAAGTCGTGTATTAAATAAATTCAATGCACACAGACTGAAGTAGTTTAAGTCTTTAGTTCTTTTAATTGTGATGATTTTGGCTCACATTTAACAAAAACCCACCAATTCACTATCTCAACAAATTAGAATATGGTGACATGCCAATCAGCTAATCAATGCAAAACACCTGCAAAGGTTTCCTGAGCCTTCAAAATGGTCTCTCAGTTTCACAATCATGGGGAAGACTGCTGATCTGACAGTTGTCCAGAAGACAATCGAGCAGATATAAAAATACAGAAAAGAGAGAAAAGAGAGAACAAGAAAGAAACATACTCTACATACAGTATGTTTGGGTATACTGGTGTATGTACACTATATCACACACAAGATATTAGATTTTTTTCTCATGATATAGTACAATATGATTAAAGAGAAAATAAGCAGTTTGCACTGAAGCAAAAATAATATGTTGGTAAAACACTAACAAAAATAATGCATGTGTGTATAAACTGTAAAATGTGGCATGTGCAATCAATCTTCACATCATTTTACTTCCCTAACCTAATTAAATCAGGATAATTGAGTTATACTAATTAATATTTTTAATAAATTTACTTGAAAAAAAAAACAGTTCATTTTGATGTTACCACATGAATGACACGTTTATCTGACATTAAGTTTCTATTTTTAACAGTTTACATTCTTGGCTGTATTACACAGGTTACATTTGAAGCAAAACAAGAACATTGCATCAAATCATGTGACATAAGACTTACAGAAATCTGACTGGGCAGTCCTCTCTTGGCATCCACTGCCATTGTATTGTGACAGGGCTGGATCCTCCGCTAGCTGTGCATCTGAGTGTAGGGCTACTGCCGTACATGTGAACATCTCGATCCAACGGCACTTCCTTCTCAAAGATCTTAGGGTGAACTGTACATATAAACACACAAGTTAACAGACTAATACAGAAGAGAAGAGAAGAGAAGAGAAGAGAAGAGAAGAGAAGAGAAGAGACGAGACGAGACGAGACGAGACGAGACGAGAAGAGAAGAGAAGAGAAGAGAAGAGAAGAGAAGAGAAGAGAAGAGAAGAGAAGAGATTCACTACCAAGAGAAGAGAAGAGAAGAGAAGAGAAGAGAAGAGAAGAGAAGAGAAGAGAAGAGAAGAGAAGAGAAGAGAAGAGAAGAGAAGAGAAGAGAAGAGAAGAGAAGAGAAGAGAAGAGAAGAGAAGAGAAGAGAAGAGAAGAGAAGAGAAGAGAAGAGAAGAGATTCACTACCATTAACCAACAGTTGAAATGTTCTTCTCTGCTCCTCCTTGGTAATCTTATTTGTCATGACAACAGTGTAATTCCCAGCATCCTTCTCTGTAACCCCATATATAGTAAGAGATCCTCTGTTGGGCTTCATTCTGTACTCATCCTTCCACTCTATCTGCTGATCATTCTTATACCTGGATGGACAAGAGTGAAAAGTTCAGTCTGACTTACACAAAATCCTAATCTATTCTTTATAGGTACTTTTAATATAATATAATATAATATAACATAACATAACATAACATAATATAGTATAGTAATCACTTACCACTTGACAGAGGGCTCTGGATAAGCATAATATTTAACCAGGATTTTTGCCTCTTCCTGGCCAGCAGTTGCTTCCACAGTCTGCAACATCTGATCATTGAGCGCTATAAATGGTTTCTCTGAAATATCAATTGATATGTTAGCATAATGCATTAAAACATTGTTTTATGTATTATTGTATTATTTGTATTGTAAAACATGTGGTCTTTATGCTATCTATGCCAGCAGCATATAACTGGCTTAGGTGTGCCAGCAGCACTGAAATATAGATGCTTTCACTGATATAATGTGCTCTTTTGTTTAAAGGGGTAGTTCACCCAAAAATGAAAATTCTGTCATTAATTACTCACCCTAATTACTCAACTGTAATGTTATGAAGCTGTTACGAAATGCTTTTTGTGCGCAAAGAAAACAAAAATAACAGCTTTATTCAACGACATCTTTTCTGGGTCAGTCTGCCGTCATTCACAAGAGTACCGCGACAA
>NW_015505493.1:412973-422230 GCF_001515645.1 Sinocyclocheilus grahami
AGGCAGGATAAAGCCCCTCTTGCTATCCCAGATAACCTCTTTCCCATCAATGGCCAGTTCTTTTACTGGATACTTCTGTTGAAGACAAACACCATTAACACATTGTTCCCATCACACCACCAGCAGTGAATCACAAAACAACACAGGGATCTTGACACATAAACTTTAAAATATTAGTATAATATTTTAAAGTCGCATCTGTGATATTTATTATGGATTGGTAGTCAACAGATAAGGTATATAAATAATGTCCATTTAGAATTTCAAAGACACTAAAGCCCCGTTCACACCAAGAATGATAACTATAAAGATAACTATAGAGATAAAGATATTCGCATTTACACCAGCGTTTATTGTTTATTTTAAGCACACAGGAATCTGCCGCTTTAAACTCTCGAGCTCGTTATAGCAGGATGAAAAAAAGTGATTCCAACGATATCGTTTCTCTGTGACTTTATCGTTATAGCTGTGGTGTGGACTATTCTTTAATATTGAGAATGATTTTTAGAACTACCTTCATCATTATCTTTATAGTTATTATCCTTGGTGTGAACGGGCCTTAATACTTTTATTAAGTATGGATGAATTCAGTTGATCAAATAAGGAAAGTAAAGATATTTGTAATGTTTCAAAACATTTTTTCTAAATGCTGTTCTTTTGAACTTTCTATTCATCAAAGAATCCTGAAAAAACATTTTCCACAAAATATTAAGCAGCACAATGAAAATCATCTTTAATAATGATAAGCAAAGTTTCTTGAGCAGCAAATCAACATATTAGAATGATTTCTGAAGGATCATGTGACACTGAAGACTGGAGAAATGGTTTCTGAAAATTCAGCTTTTCATCACAGGAATAAATTATATTTTAAAGTATATTCAATTAGAAAATTGGTAATTGAAATTGTAATATTATATCACAATATTTATTTTTTTACTGTATTTTTGTTCAAATAAATGCAGCCTTATACTGAGACTTTCAAAAACATTAAAAAGAACTAAACTTTTTAATGGTAGTGTAATTTGCTGAAAACACTACAAGTTTTGCACAAATAATAACAACAGCAAAATTAACTGGTTTTTCTTAGATCAAAAATATTATTTAACATCACTGAACTATTCTTAACACATAAAAATGATGCCAATGAAAATTTACATTTAGATTAAACAGAAATAGCTCCTTAGAAATAGAAGGTAACATTTGCAGGTTACCAATGTAGGGTAGGAGAAAATGTGTGTGTATAAACACTCACTGTGTACAGTGTGACGTCTAGGTTCTCCACAGATACCAGACAGGGAATGACCACCTGTTCTCCCTCACGAATGAACACCACATCATAATCTTGAGCCATTCGGACAAATGGCGTACGGTAATCTAAAAACATAAGCATGTCTATTGTATATATTTATCCAACAACGATATATATGAAAGCACATGCAGAAAAGATAATGTTGACAAAATCATGTATGATACACCAGTACTTACAAATTGTTATGCACATTTGATCAGGTTTCATAGGTATGGAATGAAGTAGGTTTACCAAATCACACTAACAACCCATTTCCTATATTTTGTCTGTCTGGACAAGACAGAAGTTTACAGCTATTATGGTTGAAAAGGGAAGTAAAATGTGTGTGGAATGAAGAGGTTATAAAGTTTGAAGAGGTCAAGAGGTTATCCTGAAGGATAACAGAGGAAGTATGCGATGAACACATTTTTGTAACATTCCAACTCTCTCGCTCCCACTTTCTGGGAGCGAGAAGAGAGTGGGAGACTGGGTCAGAAAGTTATGAAAAACTTTTAAAATTACACACGAAATTCATACCTTGTATGAAGACATAGACAGATATAGAAGTCTTTCCATCCTCTATAGGCAGGTTTTTATAGAAGCAGCGATATTCTCCAGTCTCATTGGCTACAGCTTTTGAGAGCGTTAAAGTGCTACAGAACAGTCCATTGCCACTACAGTCTGTTGTGGTGAGCCGGGTTTCAGAGCGGGTTCGGTTGTGAGGTGTAGACCACTCCAGGATCTGACGTCCCCTGTGTAACAGATTGAAAAGACAATGTTCAAGCAAAAATTACATTGTTTAGCTTCTGTTTTTGCCATAAAAAATTAATAGCTAACAAAAACAGCACCCTTATGGGGGAAAGTAGCTTCAGAATGAAAATGAATGAAGACAGAATTGCTCTTCTCCAAAAGCAAAGCTTACCTGCATGTGATTTCCAGTGTATCTGAAGCATTGATTTTGAGAGTCTTCTCAGTGATATTTAAGGTTGGAGGATCAGGCACAAACCTTAGCTCTATCGCTGCAAGAAAAAAATTCACCAGAAGGTTTTAATTAAGAAAAGCTGCTGATATTTACATAAATACTCACTAAATTATTTTAATGAGGACTTTAGATCAACACTTACTCTGCCTTTAGATCAATTTCATATGTGCCATTTACTACAGGTGAAAATATCTTAGGTCTGGTTGATCTTGTTTTTTTTCATAAGAACTGGATAATATTAATTAACTACATGTGCTTACTAAGGTTACGGTTAGGTTTAGGATTAGTTTCTTAGTTATGCATATACTAATTATGCGCAATTAACTTTTATTACTATAGTGAGTATATCTAGTATAACTAGTGTAATTGTCACTTTAAAATAAAATGTTAAAATTTTTTGTTTGTTTTTGGAGGGAAAATAATCTTAAAATAGAATAATAAAGTAAAGAAACAGATGATACCAGATTCCTGCTTTTTATCTTGTTGAATTAAACCAACTTAAACCAAGAAAGACACACAACAGCCATTGCAAATTGTTATCTAGACAACATATCACAATATTTCACATTAAAACTAAACACTAGACAGTAGGACCACCATCCTCAGCATAATAAACCACTGTACTTATGGCTGTAATATATTACAATAACCTCAAAACTAAATAAACTTAAAGAGGTACAGCATGCACCTTTCCTAGGATCTCCCTAATATGGTTAACTTTAAACCCATAAATTAGTTAAATCCTAAACTTCACTTTATCTTCAACTTCATCTGAAAGCAGCTCCCTTTATTCTTTCATCTCAAGTACATTTGCAACACACATAAAGAGACTACTGTATCTACTGTGTGATCAACAAATCACAACAATTTATCTTTGAAAAAGGTATGTGCAGTTAAAAGAAAGACTGTGCTGCTCTGCTGCTCAAACTACTGCATGAGCATGGATTCACAGTCAACTGGAGTGGTGGCACCGTGAATGCCTGTCCATAGCCTGGCCTGGTTTTACATTGGATATAAGGGATGCAGATGTGTAGAGTATGGCACAGTGCATTGTGGAATGGAGCAGCGTAATGTGGGACCCTGGGATATTTTTCCACTGGAACTGCAAGAGCAGCACGGAGGCCTGGATGTGTCAAAACAGGAAGCCTGGGCAGATGGGCCGGGGCCGGGCTAAATGGCCCCGTGCTCCAAAGCCTGAGGTGGGATTCCTGCTCCAGAGGAACTAGCTCTGGGAACACACACACTCTTATGGGCACACACAATCATGCTAAAACACATGCACTCCATGGAGACTAACTTATTCAACTGTTTGTTTTAACATTTAAATTGCCAGGCACTGAAAGCATTTGAAACAACAATGGTGGTGAAGGCTTGATTGTATCTGATGAATAAGAGCAAACCGAGGGAATTACAAGATAAGGGCAAGAAAGAATAGTTTTATTTTTAACTATTCTAAAAGCAAACATCTCTCACTAGATCCCATTTGAAATCTTGAAACTACACATTTAATTTGAATAAGTTCAATGGAATTGGAGCAAGAAAAAAGGTTCCATTGATTAATGCAGTTGTTATATATTACATACAGCATTATAAATACTGTGATGAACATTCAAAATCAAACAATAAATGCATTTTGCTATTTTATACTGAAGGAACTTTTAATCTCTACTTTACATTTTAGTTCCCTATCTGTCGGTCACTATGAGTTATGTCAAACGACATATGGGGTCTCACTTGGGAGGCCAATCATCTCTGAGTTTAAGAGAAAATGCCAATGAAAATTGGCTAGTGGATTTTGCATGCCGAGCCACTCCCCGTGCCTACGGGTATATAAGGCGACAGCACGCATCCACTCATTAGATTTTTGCTTCGGAGCTGAGTAGCTGATGATAATCATTGCTACAAAGCCGTTCATTTTTGAGTGCAACGAGAGGCTGTTCCTGGTTGGTGTTATGGCGCGTTACAGCGGTGTCCCTGTCAGCATCGATTCCCCTGGGCGCTTCACCTAAAAGAGCAGTTTCCTCTAAAAGAGCAAATTCGTGTCGACGATTCGTGTCTTTTTCAAGATGCCGTTTCGTCCGTGTCCTTCTGGATGCGGTCGTTTCCTGTCCTCTGTTGATGGCCACGATCATTGTCTTCAGCGTCTGGGCCTTCAGCACGCTTAAGCGGCGCTTGTAGATGAGTCATGCGTCTATTGTGGGCGTATGACCATGGCATCGCTGCGATCGCATCTCTCTCTCCTCAAGGGGAGTGGAGCAGACCCCTCTGTCACTACCCGTCCCTGTTTCTCTGCCGCGAGCAGAGGACCGCTGGCTAGTGCTCTGGGAGATGTGAGGGTAACAGTGAGAGCTTCTCCGTCGGGCCATGCCCCACGGACCTCTCACTCCTCCCGCAGTGCATGTCCTGTGCGGCTGCCGAGTGGTTCTGCTGGGCCGTCTCACGGCGGTCCCAGCGTGTGATTCGGTGGTCCGCCGAAGGATCAGCTGTCGATTGCAGCATCGGGGGATGGGCTATGGGCCTCTGAGGATGATGATTCTGTGGGGCTGCCCGCCTCGGTGTTGTCGCCACTGCCGAATCTGGCCCAGAGCTGTCGGTCATGCTTGCCCGGGCAGCTGCGAGCATCGGGCTGGAGGTGACTACACCGCCCAGTCCTGAGTGCTCGCGGCTGGATGAATGGTTTCTGGGTGCGGAGCGCGGCTCACAACCGCGCCCTGCCCCAGTTCCTTTCTTCCCGGAGGTGCATGAAGAGGTGACGAAGTCGTGGACAGCCCCTTTCACGGCCAGAAGCCGCTCGTCTCCCTCTTCCGTCCTCCCTTCCCTCGATGGTGGGGCAGCTAGGGGGTACATGGACATTCCCCAGGTGGAGAGAGCGGTTGCGGTGCACCTGTGCCCGAATTGGAATTGTCCGTGTCTCCTGTCCAAAGGAGATGTGGAAGACTGCTCTTCAGGAGGTGGCAAACACTGCGCCGTTCCTTCCCCCGGAGGAGGGCCGGATGGAGAATCTTCTGTTCCCTTTTCTTTTTGTTAACCGTTGAGCCTGCGGCGACCACATTGTCAAAAAAAGAGCAGTTTCCTTTTCCTCCGGGTTGCAAGGCTCGTGGGTCAACAGTGAGTGACGCACCGCTTCCTCACTCTCACCCATGACGCCCCCTATCGCCAATGGCCAAGAGGTCGCGGTTCGGAGATGCAACGCCTCTCCACGCATCTCTGGCAAGTCCCTCCGGGGACACAGGGCGTTTTGCTGCGATTACTCAGAACGCGATGCCTCCTGGGCCATCCAACACAACTCCCCATCGCTGAACTCAACTGCGGGTACGTCGACTGTCCCTTTGGTGCCACTCTTACGGAGTTTGGGAGCATGGCTTGCGTTACCCAACCCGTCCTGCTGGCTCATTTGGACGGTTCGACTTGGCTACACGATTCAGTTCGCCAGGCGATCTCCCAAGTTCAATGACATTATCGAGACATTGGTGGCAGCCCAAGACGCCTCTGTCTTCCGCAAGGAAATTGCTGTCCTGTTGGTGAAGGATGCAATCGAGCCAGTCCCTCCAGCCAAGACGAGGAAGGGGTTTCACAGCGCTTACTTCATCGTTCCCAAGAAAAGCAGTGGCCTTCGACCTATCTTGGATCTGCGAGTCTTGAATCGGGCCCTTCACAAGCTCCCGTTCAAGATGCTGACGCAGAAACATATTATCAAATGCGTTCAAGCCCAAGATTGGTTTTCAGCAATCGATCTGAAGGATGCGTACTTTCATGTCTCGATATTTCCTCGTCAAAGACCGTTCCTACAGTTTACGTTCGAGGGTCGGGCATGGCATTATGGCCCTGTCGCGAGAGGAGTTGTGCGATCACAGGGACTTCGTGCTTCGGCATCTCAGTCAGTTGGGGCTTCATGTCAACCGAGAGAAGAGCAAGCTCTCCCCTGTGCAGAGAATCTCTTATCTCGGTATGGAGTTAGACTTGGTGAGTATGACAGCACGTCTCACCAACGAACGTGCCCAGTCGGTTCTTCCAGAGTTCCTTCAGAAGCAGAACAGTGGTACCACTGAAACATTTTCAGAGGCTCCTGGGGCATATGGCATCCGCAGTCGCAGTCAGGCTGCTCGGATTGCTTCATATGAGACCACTTCAGCACTGGTTACACTCAAGAGTCCCGAGATAGGCATGGTGCCAGGGTACACATTGTGTCACCATCACACCGATGTGGCGCCACATATTTAGCCCCTGGTCAGACCTTGCTTTTCTATGGGCCGGGGTGCCCTTAGAACAAGTGTCCCGGCATGTCGTTGTCACGACAGATGCCTCCAATATGGGCTGGGGCACTATGTGCAATGGGCAGGCAGCTTCGGGGTCCTGGACAGGACGAGGACGAGGAACAGGTCCTGCTGGTTGTGCCTTACTGACCCACCCGGACCTGGTTTTCGGAACTCATGCTCCTCGTGACAGCCCCTCCCTGGCGCATACCCCTGAGGAGGGACCTCCTTTCTCAAGGGCTGGGCACCATATGGCACCCGCGTCCAGATCTCTGGAACCTCCATGTGTGGCTTCTGGACGGGACGTGGCAGACCTAGGTGATCTACCACCAGCGGCCTCTGTGAGGCATACCTATGCTTTGAAGTGGAGTCTGTTCACGAATTGGTGTTCTTCTCACTGAGAAGACCCCCAGAGATGCTCAATTAGAGTCGTGCTTTCTTTCCTGCAAAAAAGGTTGGAGCGTAGGCTGTCACCCTCCACCTTGAAAGTGTATAAGCTGCCATCGCAGCACATCACGATGCAGTGGACGGCCGGTCCCTGGGAAAGCATGACCTGATCGTTAGGTTCCTGAGGGGTGCCAGAAGGTTGAATCCTCTTAGGACACCCCTGATATCCTCCTAGGATCTCTCTAATGTCCTGGCTGGACTTCAGTGGGGTCCCTTTGAGCCGCTTGATTCATTTGAGTTCAAGTTCCTGTCTCTTAAGACAGTGCTCCTGATCGCACTCACTTCCATCAAGAGGGTTGGGAACCTCCAAGCATTTTCGGTAAGTGAAGAGTGCCTTGTGTTCGGGCCGGCCTACTCTCACGTTGTCCTGAGACCCCGGCCTGGATATGTGCCCGAGGTTCCCACCACTCCGTTCCAAGATCAGGTGGTGAACCTGCAAGTGCTGCCCCCAGAAGAGGCAGATCCAGCCTTGGCATTGCTGTGTCCCGTAAGAGTGTTATGCATATACATGGACCGCACCCAGAGCTTCAGAAGCTCTGAGCAGCTCTTTGACTGTTTTGGAGGTCAGCAGAAAGGGAAGGCTGTTTCCAAGCAGACTGGATAGTGGATGCGATTGCCTTGGCGTACCAATCCCAAGGCGAGCTGTGCCCCCTGGGGGTGAGAGCCCACTCCACTTGAAGTGTTGCCTCCTCCTGGGTGCTGGCGCACGGCGCCTCTCTGGCAGATATCTGTCGAGCTGCGGGCTGGTTTTACGACCTTCGTGTAGAGCCGTTTTTTCCCGTGTGTTGGGTAACAGGTAATTGGCGGGAAGATCTGGCTCGGTGTCATGTTTGCTGCACCATTTCCCCCTCACACGGGGATGCGAGCGCCTTTCTTATCCCAGTAGAGTTCCCCGATTGGCGAACCCTGGTTGAGCATCCTCCAGCACCCCCAGCAGTCAGACTTGGCGGAGCAGTCTGACGCCAGGCCCAGTACTAGTGTTAGCATGGCCGGAGTCCCGGTCAGCCCCTGTACTGGGCTAGGTGTCCATATGGCTTGATTCCCTACGGGTAATCCCATATGTGTATTTTTCCATGGTAAGGTTTCCCTCTCGGTAAACCCGTATCTTCCCTTGACAGACCCGCTCTGTCAGTCTCTTCTGGCAGTTTTCCATCCCTACTCTAAAGTAGGACCTGCCTCAGAGACCCATTCCATAGGTAGTACTGCCCCCTGGGTCAGTCCATATCAGTATCTCCACGTCACCTCCCTACAGGTAGGATGTGGTCTCCGTAATGACCTTTTCCTTAAGGCATGCTTCCCCATCGTTCTGCAAGGCTGAAAAGAACAAATAGGAAAGATTTGAAGCAATCTTTCACTGAAGGTTGAAATCCATTCCAAAAACTTTTTGTGGACGCAACATCAGCTTGGCCTGATCCAGCAGCGATGTACTCACCATTTGGTCCCCTTCGGTACCAAGGTCAGTGAATTTGCGCTGGGGCTTTGGGAAGGTTACGACCTTAGGGTAGCTTTTGTGACATGCTACAGCTTGTCAACAATTGCAGCGTCACAGGGTTGTGTGACGGTGTTCAGGTTGTGGCGTTTTCCATGGACCCCATATGTCATTCGACATAACTCGTAGTGAGCGACAGATACGGAACGTCTCGGTTATCCTCATTCCCTGATGGAGGGAACGGAGACGTTATGTCCCAATGCCACAACCTTGAACCGTTCGTTGTTGCCGGGACACGTTCTCGGCTCCTCGGTGTAAAACCTAATGAGTGGATGCGCGCTGTCACCTTATATACCCGTAGGCACGGGGAGTGGCTCGGCATGCAAAATCCACTAGCCAATTTTCATTGGCGTTTTCTCTTAAAGGGGGCATATGATGCCATTTCAAATTTTCCTTTCTCTTTGGAGTGTTACAAGCTGTTCGTGCATAGATAAGATCCCTAAAGTTGCAAAGATTAAAGTCTCAAATCCAAAGAGATATTCTTTATAAAAGTTAAGACTTGTCCACGCCCTCCTAAAACACCTAATTTAAACACGCACCCACAAGTCTACGTCACTGTGTGGGAAGATTTGCATAACGCCGCCCAAATGTTCACACAAAGAAAGAAGGTGTAACTTTTTTTCTCGCTATAGTTTTGTTGTTGTTTTTGTTGTTGCTGTTTGTCGCCATGTCGTGGAGACGCTGTGTGTTTCATTGTGAAAGCGAAACTACTTTGTTTGGCCTTCCAAAAGAGGACAATATCCACTTTGACATGCCTAGAGCTGATCCGTGCTGGTCGCTGAGGAAATACATCAACTT
>NW_015505493.1:422666-423866 GCF_001515645.1 Sinocyclocheilus grahami
AATTTTTCCTTTCTCTTTGGAGTGTTACAAGCTCTTGGTGCATAAAGAAGATCTGTAAAGTTGCAAAGACTAAAGTCTCAAATCCAAAGAGATATTCTTTATAAAAGTTAAGACTTGTCCACGCCCTCCTAAAACACCTAATTTAAACACGCACCCACAAGTCTACGTCACTGTGTGGGAAGATTTGCATAACGCCGCCCAAATGTTCACACAAAGAAAGAAGGTGTAACTTTTTTTCTCGCTATAGTTTTGTTGTTGTTTTTGTTGTTGCTGTTTGTCGCCATGTCGTGGAGACGCTGTGTGTTTCATTGTGAAAGCAAAACTACTTTGTTTGGCCTTCCAAAAGAGGACAATATCCACTTTGACATGCCTAGAGCTGATCCGTGCTGGTCGCTGAGGAAATACATCAACTTTGCACTGTGGATCGCCGGATCGGCTTTCACCGTGGACGAAGGGGAGTTCAGCCCGGGGTTGTCACATGTGGTTGCCGCAAGCCAGCCGGCCGCTCCTTCGTTGAATCCACCGGCCGCACCGTTCTCAAGCCCGCGGCCATTCCTCACTCTAGCCCGCTGGCTTCCACTCACTCTAGCCCGCCGCCCTCCGCTCACTCTACACTCTTAAAAATAAAGGTGCTTCAAACGGTTCTTCAAGCGATGCCATAGAAGAACCATTTTTGGTTCCACAAAGAACCATTCAGTCAAAGGTTCTTTAAAGAACCATTTCTTTCTTACCTTTTTATAATCTGAAGAACCTTCTTTTGCCCCAAAGAACCTTTTGTGAAACAGAAAGGTTCTTCAGATGTTAAAGGTTCTTTATGGAACCATTTAGACAAAAAGGTTCTTCTATGGCATCGTGAAGCACCTTTATTTTTAAGAGTGTAGCCCGCCGCCCTGCTCACTCAAGCCCACCGTGTGTGACACTGTGTGTTTCGTTGTGAAAGCAAAACTACTTTGTTTGGTCTTCCAAAAGAGGACACCACTAGAAATCAATGGTTAAGTTGTTTTACTGTTCCAGAACAGTTCAACCCAAATATTCAGATGTGTGCAGCGCATTTTATGGAGGACTGTTTCCTGATCCTGGAAGAGTAGACTACAATGCCGGCTGTTCTGATACTCAGTCTGTAAGTACGTTTTCATATTTAAAGAATTGGCCACTGATGATTCAAACGCGAGTTTTGAGCAGTGTAGAGTAGCGCTTGTT
>NW_015505493.1:426183-455816 GCF_001515645.1 Sinocyclocheilus grahami
GGGTTGTCACATGTGGTTGCCGCAAGCCAGCCGGCCGCTCCTTCGTTGAATCCACCGGCCGCACCGTTCTCAAGCCCGCGGCCATTCCTCACTCTAGCCCGCTGGCTTCCACTCACTCTAGCCCGCCGCCCTCCGCTCACTCTACACTCTTAAAAATAAAGGTGCTTCAAACGGTTCTTCAAGCGATGCCATAGAAGAACCATTTTTGGTTCCACAAAGAACCATTCAGTCAAAGGTTCTTTAAAGAACCATTTCTTTCTTACCTTTTTATAATCTGAAGAACCTTCTTTTGCCCCAAAGAACCTTTTGTGAAACAGAAAGGTTCTTCAGATGTTAAAGGTTCTTTATGGAACCATTTAGACAAAAAGGTTCTTCTATGGCATCGTGAAGCACCTTTATTTTTAAGAGTGTAGCCCGCCGCCCTGCTCACTCAAGCCCACCGTGTGTGACACTGTGTGTTTCGTTGTGAAAGCAAAACTACTTTGTTTGGTCTTCCAAAAGAGGACACCACTAGAAATCAATGGTTAAGTTGTTTTACTGTTCCAGAACAGTTCAACCCAAATATTCAGATGTGTGCAGCGCATTTTATGGAGGACTGTTTCCTGATCCTGGAAGAGTAGACTACAATGCCGGCTGTTCTGATACTCAGTCTGTAAGTACGTTTTCATATTTAAAGAATTGGCCACTGATGATTCAAACGCGAGTTTTGAGCAGTGTAGAGTAGCGCTTGTTGTTTGTCATTTCTCTGATCACAAATGCAGACATGGTTTTATGTTTACGCGTAAAAGACTGTATAAGTCATTATAATCAGTAATTATGTCCCTACTGGATGCAACAAATGCCTAGTTTATAATGGGTTTTTTAATGTTTTTGTCTCGTCGCTCCATCACAGTATGGTAAGGGACATTTCCGTCACATGCTTGAGGTATTCGGCCAATCACAACGCACTGGATAGCTGGCCAATCAGAGCACACCTCGCTTTTCAGCCCTATGAGCTTTGTAAAAATCGATGCGTTTCAGAAAGGCGGGGCATAGAGGAGAAATGTACAGTATGTAGAAAATAATGTGTTTTTTGAACCTTAAACCGCATAAACACATTTCATTACATCAAATAATGTTATTTTTAGCAACATCATATGACCGCTTTAAACTCAGAGATGATTGGCCTCCCAAGTGAGACCCCATATGTCGTTCGACATAACGTCGTTCCCTCCATCAGGGAACAAGGGTTACATACATAACCAAGACATTACATTTATAAATTTAAGTTTTTTAATTTAGTTTATAAATTTAAGCTCTGGTTGCTAAAGCTTTAAAAAGCAACAACACGTCAACAATATTTAACTGTATTTCATGAAATAATATAACATACTGACAATTACATGCTACTATTAAATGATCTGACAATAATATTGATTAAAATAAATAAATAAATAAAAAATTCTCTCTCTTTATTTATTCCTTCTCTTTCTAGCTTGTACTTATTTGAACAATGTCTAAGAACTTGGTATTACAACCACTTCATGTGTCTGTTTGCCTCTCTAAGAAGAATTGCTTTATGTATCCCCCAATTGTAAGTCGCTTTGGATAAAAGTGTCTGCTAAATGACTAAATGTAAATGTAAAATGTAAAATATGTAAAACTACATGATGACTTACATTATCTAACCTGACTTCACCAACTACAACCAATATTAAGACAGAGCACAGAAAACAACATAAGAAAAAGCACAACAATAAAGCAATGCTATACTAAAAATTACATAAATGCAACATAACAACAACAACAAATGAACATAACTGGCAATAGCAATCTATACAAATGCAATTTGTGCAAGGATTTCTGGGAACGCTATTATAAAAAATATAACGCTATAAATAGCCTACTTTTTGATTCATAAAAACAAAATGCTCATAATATTATTTTATCGTAAAAAAAAGTTTTTTTTAAAAAATTATTTCACCTTAAAGGAATCTGTCATTTGTTTGCATCTAAAAAAAATATATATATATATAGGTTATTTACTACAGGTGAAATAACACTTAAAAAAACGAGAAAAACAATAAGTTGTTTCAAATCAGTAACAGCTGTACAGTTTTCACAAGAAAATATTTTAATAGGGCTTTTATAATCCATAGCTAACATGACGAAACTCTGCAGCGGCAACAGTACGATTAATTACAATACCTAGGTTGCCTGCTATGATGAGAAAAGTAGGCTAATGATGATGTGAGCATTTGTATATTTAATATTAGAGTATGTTATGTATATTTAGAGACGCTTCTGTCATACCTATAACCAAGTTGATGGTAAAGAGGATGTCGACGAGAGAAAGCACATGAGATGTCTTTGCCATCGCCCGACAGTAACGCTGGACCGTCCCGACATGAAACCAAAATTCAGAAATTCCTTAACTCCTCATCACCATAATACGACACAGTTGTGCTCTTTAAATTCCTTAACCTTGCAGAGACGGATGAAGAACAGACTATGTAAGGGCCAGTCCTGAGTTTGTCACTGAGAGTGACCTGTTGCGCGCTCACTGACGGACGCGTGACTGAAGTGCGCTGATAGAGAGGAAGGCGAGGGAGGAGCGCAACACTCAAAGACATTACTGTTCATTTCATGTCTGCAGACTCTAGAGGTCGAAGGGCTGGAGAACATAGACCTCCGGGACTAAACAGAACAGTCACATTATCTGAGATCGATTACGATAGGAACCTAATTCAATCAAGAATTGAAGATGTAGGCTAGCCTACAAAACGCACAATTTCCATTAAACAAACTGCTCTACATGCAGGGTGAAAATCATGGTGGGTTAGGGGGCATGGTGACCCCATAATTAAGGTTTAAACCCTCACAAATAAAGTCTGAAGAAAGTTGGGTTGCGTCTTAAAAGTATCGTGATTAATTTTTTTTTTTTGAATGGAGAATTAAGTTTTCTTTAAAAGAGTGGTAGGCTACTGAAAGTGTAAAGTGATATGAAAATACCTGTATGCTTTTTTTTAAGCTAGTTAGATCAATTCCTATTTCAGTCGTAAAAGTTATGCTTATGGAGTCCGAATTAAAATCTCAATTAGCCTAAACATAGTGAACTTTCTTAGCTTGGCAGAACGTTGGTTTGGCAGAAGGATCGTCTAACCTTGTTTATTAACCTTGTTGAGCACTTAAAAACTACAAAAATAAGCTTTTTGCGTTAAATATAGCCTACACCCTGAACTTATTATAAAAATAGAATTATTTATCATTTGTGAGTTGGAGATTTTGTTTGAATTGGTACAGTTTTATAAAACCTATAACAATCAGTGGGGCGTAAACAAATTGCAAAAAACGAAAGATCATATTACTTCATACAAATTTTGCCGTCAATTTGCCAAAACGTAATTGCACCACCTCGCGAGCATTTTGGAACGGACGTTCGCAAATAAGTCTTGTTGGCGTGGAGGTAAGTTCGGTTTCATTATTGCTTTATTTTAGTTTTCAGAATTATACAATTATTTAAAAATATATATCTTTTAAAATTATAGGGGCCAAAGTCAATTATGGTTGCCAGACAAACCTAACAAATGACAGAAATGGCTTTAAATGCCTTTAAAACGGATGTTTTCACAGATCTCAGCCTAACAGAAAGAATATGAACTGATACTTGAATCTGAATAGAACTTTTTGAGATAACAGTGTTTTTTTTCAGTGCAATTAGAATAATTTACATTTCTAAATGTACAAAACTGTCTTTACAACTATCTGGACGTCTCTTACTGTAACTTACTGATAGAGATGCTACATTATGGATTGTTTGTAAACCGCTAGCAGATTAATTAATTTTGCAGAGGAAGACACTTTGACCATTCCATTGTCTGTAAACAATCTGGGTGGCCATGTTTCCTGTACTGTAAAGTGTTACAGCACTTCAGTCACTAATATTATCCCCCCCCCCCCCCCCCCCCCCCCCCTAAGCCGTATGACACAAGAAGCAAACAATGCACTAAGGCCTTGTGCACGAGTGATGGACAATATCAGGCTTGGGGTCAGCTGTTGGTTGTTTACAGTGGTTATACAATTTCTTAAGGACAGTGGCTAACCATTTACAGATATGGCAACTTTGCGTTTCCCCATTATGCTACTGCTGTGTGACATAACTAATGAATCAGTGAAATGTTGAGCGTATGGGAGGCTTAATTAAAGGAATACTAAACAATACACAAAAAGTGGTTTACCTGTGCAGGTAAGTTTTGAAAGAAAAATACAGTTAAAGCATTTCTTAAGTAATCTGATAAATAGGTATAGATTTACATCTTTAATAAATCACAAAACTGACTTGGTTTTGTGTAAAATTAACCTTGTCTGAGAAGACCAGAGACATTTTTGTCCCTTGTTTGCCTTATACTTTGAAGTAAGTTTACACTTTGGCATGATCATTTAGTCTCTTTTTAGTTACTGTTGGTAGGGACATGTGAACTGATGCATTATGGGTCTTAAAAAGCCTTGGTTTTCAGGTGGGGGTTTGATCGAAAGGGTTAGAGTTTGAGTCTCCAACCACCACATGTTTCCTGTCCTGGTCATTTCTGCTGGGAGTCGTAGCACCTAAAACACTTCCCCCTCTGAGCAGGGGATCAGGAAAAAGAGAGCACTTCCTATCTTTCGGACTCATGCTAACAGCGGGCATGGAAAAGCCCTCAAATGGTCCTCTTTGTGTTGGTAATTTATTATGCTTCCATAAGTTCATGTAATATTACAAGATGCTAATCTCTATCTAGACAGATAGATAGATACATTTCTTCAATATTAAAATACTTTCTTCTATCGCAGTTTCACAAGAAAGCTATAAGTAAGCCATTATTACAGTAGTTTGAAATTGTACACACAAGTGTGTTTGAAATCACAAGTATAGTAGGTGCCACATTTGGTTTGAAACTTGCTTATACATAGGATGAATGAAATTTGGATGTACTACATCCGCCATGATTTCACTGTCATGTGACCTGTGGAATCGCTTCATTGCCATTCACAACTTCACTGCTGTGGCCTCATAGTAAATTGTCCATCAAATGCTCACTTCAGAATCTCACTATAAGTAGTAAGTTATCTGGGGAACTTTTTACCTACTGTTTTGTGAAAACTGTGACTTTGGACATACTACTCATGTCACATACTGTTTTTTGCCTACTATATAGTATGGACATAGACATATTCAAACACAAGATTTTTTTATTTGAGCTTAATTTTGTGTTTGGGGTGGAATATTTGTTAATCCAAAACCAATGGAAGATAGGTGAAGAGTTTTGCAAACCAATTTGAAATAATCAAACTAATGTCATTTGGTGACAGAAAAGACATGGAAGTACACACTTCAACTTCAAAACCATTCAAAATCTCCTTTTAGGTTTCAAATTCTGACATGACTCTGTGTAATTTAAAAATATTATTTATTTTTTTTCTCTTTTTTATTGTTATTTTTAAAAATGATATAATAATTGAATACTCTATTGCCTACCACATCCCCCGTGGGCCTGGCCAAGGTGTGCCAGTTCCTGCTCTGTCATCAGCGCTGGGTATTGGAAAGAAAACACACAGAGAGCAGAGCCATGGAAAAAGAAAGACAGCCACCCAGACAATAGAGTGGGAAAGCAATATGATCAACACAATCTAACCACAGTACCACTTCGAAACATATAAATGCACAATTATACCTGCCATGTTTATATGCACTTATGGGTTTGGAAAAGCAGCGTTCTGAAAGGTCATATAAACAAACAGCATTAAAAGAAAGTCATTTAAGAGAATTAGGAGAAAGTGTTTTAACACATCTAACTTTCTTCTGAAGATCACAACTCAAGACCATGTGAATGGTCCAGCGTTCTTAATGGTTTTGGAGAGTATGCATGTGTGTGCTGGGGATAGGGTTTCTTTCCACATTTGATTGATATATAGATATAATATCAATATAGGCCTATAGATAAAATACGGGACAGAAAATAGTGAAGAGAGTAAAGAGACAATCTGCAGTAGAAGAATGAGTGTACGTGTGATCCCCAGATATTATACTGTACACTACTGAGACCAGAATATAGTCCTATCTGTGAGGAAGAAACGAGACATGATTTGTAGAACATGAAATCTGAGATCAAAGATCGAAACCTGATTGTTCACTATCAATCAACATATTAAGTTAAAGTCAACTAACTTTCTTCAACAAGTATTTGTTCAAAATAGAGGGTTGAATATACTACTTTAACTTTACGAAACAAGTTTCCACAACAGTGTGGCTCTGAAGTCCATGCACTAAACTCAACTATATAACAGCTGGTATGATGAATGCATTCAAATAATTGTATACACCTAACCAAAATGAACATTAATCATGCTAATGCTGACTTCAAACAAACAAACAAATACAAAATAAAAAGCATCAAAACACTAAATAAATATTTAATTCTAGATGACAATAAAATGCACACATCCTCATAATTCTGTGTTTTGACCAAACACACAAAATGATGGGTATTCCCCCAGCCACAATGATTCTTCAATGTGCATGCTCAGAAATATATGCAACAATGAGGTCCAAATTCTTAGCTTTTATAGCTTTATAATAGCATACTCAGACTTTCCGCAGGTAAGTACAGTATTACAATATTTATTTCATAAATACATTAAATTATGAAAATATTAGTCCACAATTAAGTCAAGTCTAGCTGTAATAGCAGTAGTATCAAGGTGCAATTGTTTTGTCTAAAATGTTTTTGTAGAACTAAGAACCAGTTACCAAATGAGCATGTTCAATAGCTTGGCATTTCTATCCTCACCCTCAAACTTGACATTGTAAGTCCTAAATATTTTAAATTATTATTAGCTTATTCTAAATTACCTAAAAGTTCATTTTTTCTTAACTTTTTCTACATTATATAGTTCAATGAACCTTTGAAATAAACTTAGTCTTTAGTAGTGCATCTTTAATGAAGTCCATTTCCACCTCAGAGTGAATAAAGGGTCATTTTAACTTTATATCTCAAAAGAATTCAAATAAGCATATGCAGCAAAAAGATCATGTTATTTAGTTATAATAATTAGAAATTATCCCATGACCATACATATGACAAGCGGTTTGACTAATGAATGGACGGATGGATAGATTAATTTCCATATATACACAGTGCGAGAGAACAGTGCAAAATAAATCCAAGGTATTTTGAGAAATTGGGTTAGTGTGTGTGTTTGGGTGTTTGGGGAATGCAAAGCGGAAGATGCAAGGGGGCCATTGTGAAATGGGTGGAGAAGCAGTGTCGATGGATGAGCAGTGGGATAAAAGGATGGAAAGAGAAGAAGAGTGACAATAAGCATGTCAGAGGGGAGCTTAATGAGGGTCCAGCACTGGGGACAGTGAGGAAGAGTCGGGAGGGGGCAGGAAACACTGCACACATCCTCAGATAGGAAACCTGCCTTTTCTATGAGGCATCCTGGAGTCAAATACTTTAGAGGCTTTGGTTTACTCTCTTTCACACACACTCTTTTATTGACTGAACACATATGGTATAGTTAATGGCTCAAGTAGGGAATGAGGTTACCTTGCATTGGCAGACAAACTGTACAAGCAAACAGACAAATGCATACTGTCTAGTCTGGTTATTGTGTTACTTCCTGTTATAAATCAGAATCCCATTAATGGTAAAAGATAATGAGTGAAATATTAACTCCAAAAACACTTTTAAATCCACAAGGCCACAGGCCAAGTACAGCAGGTAATGACATCTGTGCTGATGTAGAGCCATATTGCACGACAATGAGTGTGATTTTGCTTTCATACAACAGTTTGACGGCTCAAGTGTAAGTAAATATTTAAAAACTCCTTGAGTGCAGAACTACTTCCTTCTACTTTCCTCTAGTTTGATAGCAGATTATGGAGGACGAAACCTGCAAAAACAATAAATAAATAAATACACAAATAAATGAAAAATTATGCAAATAAATAAATGTCTGTATAAATACACAAATTCTTGTTTAAATACATATAGAAATAATTAAACATGTGATTAAAGTAGGCAAATAAATAAAATAAATTAGTGATTATAAATGAACACCCTCTCATTAGCATGTTGCGCAGAGGGGAAAAAATGTGGAACTACATTCAGAAATAAATGAGTGATCAAAGGAAAATCGTTAGGATGAGTTTAGCATTTTCCATTTGCCCACCCATTTATTTTATTTATTTGCCTACTTTAATCACATGTTTAATTATTTATTTAAGTATTTAAACAAGAATACCTGTATTTATGCACACATTTATTTATTTATTTGTGTATTTATTTATTGTTTTTGCAGGTTTCGTCCTCCATAGTAGATGTCCTGGCATATATTAGTACGTTTTTTTTACCTCATTTCCTCATTGCCTACAGGACAAATTAAGTAAAATGTGGCACAATTTACCCCACTCTCTCCTATAGATATGTGTACATACTATAACAACGAGTCAATGCAAAACGTCCTCAAACCAGTTCAATGAACCAATCGAATAGTTTTTTTCTGTGAGAGTACTGACAAATTATATTTTGCCTGCTGCCCTCTTGTGTTCTTAGGTAGATCTGCAAATGGAGGTTTTGAAGCTACATTTTAAAGATGTCTACAATGACGGTTTGAATGAACATTTTAAAAAAACAAATAGTTTAGAAACATATGGTACCGTATAATATTGTTGCTATCAGTGGCGTTGTGATAGCTGTTTCTCCACGTTTGATCTACAGTTATGAATAAAGTAAGCGAAAGCTCGTTTTAATGAAACATTCATATTCATGGATACTAATAGCTGTAGATTTCGAAAAGATTTTGTATATATAAGAGACATGCAGGAATGTTTCTTCTTTGTGGATTTTATCATGGCACATATTACCTGATCATGGAGCGGTGGTGCCTATCAGCAAATCCCTGAATGAGTGGAACCTAAAATATCCGGAAATATCGTTTCCTTTGGTATGTTTATATGAGCGGACCGCAGTATGATGCTGCTGCGATGCAATTTTCATTGAAACTGCCTCACAGCCTCGAGCACGTGTTTCAGGATTTAATCCGATATGGAAAAACTAAAGAACACATCAAGCGCTCAAACTGGCAGCTCGTTTTTGACATATCAAAGAGGTGATTCGGGTTAAATGCAGTTTTATGTGGCTCTGTATATTACCCAGATATCATGGTTTGAGCATGTCAAGGCATAATGCTGGAAACATTTTCTTTTTTTTTTAGTGCAAAGAACGGAAACATACAAAGAATAAGCATACATCACATAATATCAACCACAAAAATAAAATGGAAACAAATCACAAAAAGCATAAAATAAAGATAAGAGGGCCATCATCTAAACATGATTACATGAAGAGATCAAAGGCAGAGCAAATCCTAACAGTCCTTACAGCATTCTTATTAGTAGATACTGAAATTACATTCAAATAATTTTCCATTTATTTTAGAAAGACAGAGAAGACAGGTTTACAGGTGGAAAATTTGCATTTGTGAATGTGAAATTTGCTTAGGAAAAAAATTAAATTAATAACAAAACAGATATTTTCCTTTGAGGGGTCGGAGTCATAATACCCAAATATAATGTTTTTCATATGTACTGAGAAGCCTGGCAAAATCTTACACTTGTCAAACACACCAATATCATCCCAAAACTTCTGAGTGTAGTGACATGACCAAAATAAGTGTACCACGGTTTCTTCAGAATTCGAACAAAAAGAGCATGTAAGCTCAATGTCAGATTTAAATCTTTGTATAAACTTCTTTACGGGGTAGAACCTGTGTATAAGCTTAAAATAAAATTCTTTCACCTTGTTTGTGAGAAAGAATTTTTGCTGTAGAGACCAGATTTTTTTTCCAATTAAGGTTAACAAACAAATTATTCCAAAAGGAAATCACAGGTGGAACAGAAATCAGATTCTGGAAACACTTTCTCTGATGTTGATTTTAGGCGTTTCTATCATTTCTATGCGGTGTCTGTCATGTGGAATGGGCTCCTCCTACTATTCTCTGTGTTGTGTCGTCATGAAGGAGGCTCTCCCTGATTGGTTAATTGGCATGCTTTGGTGTTTGACTGGCAGACCAAGAGCTGCTTGGAACGGTACTTCAAATTACAAAGAATGTTTTTTCTTCTTCTTCACTTCATCTTTCTTTTTTAAACAATGGCAACCAGTGTGTTACTAGAGTAAAACCGTGTTAATATAGTAACCAAATCAGAAAGATTCTGAAACCTCTGTGTAATGGAGATCCCGTATTTTTTTTATTTATACATTTTTTATATTTTTCTGCTTTAATTTGTTGCAATGTACTTTCCATTTACCATGCAAAGAATTTTCACATGCTTACTTGTGTGCTTTACAGAGTTACATCTCTCCATTCTGCTTTTACAAGTGCTACTATGGGTCCACTCTCTTAGACGGCTATTGGAGTGCCTGTTTGTCAGCGTATTTTCTAATGGTGTGATCCATGTAGTCCAGTATGCATTTGGTTTGGGTTACTATGTCCTACTTGGACTAACTGTCCTGTGTATAAATCCTTCTCTGCCACAACCAGGTTAGTACAGTTTCCTAGTTCAGATCCTTTCATCATTTTGTCACATTGTTTTTTTTTGACTAAAATGCACCTCCATATAGAAAACTCAAAATCCAATTCATGTTAACTTGACCAAAAATATTTCAGTATTTATTAGCCCAAATGTAGCTGGACATTTTCCTGAATTGTACGAACTATCTGTGTATTTGTCTCTGCAATACCAGGGTCTCTTGTTAATCAGCTCACATGGCATCATGTAATCGGGACTCTTCTTTTCATCTGGGCATCACTCCTCCAGAACCGGTCCCTCTCATTGCTGGTCAAAATGAGGACTGACAGCTCAGGTAGAAAGCCACTGGGGATTCCTTAGGAAAAAAGTGTAAACTAATTCTAAGTAAAAATACAAAAAAAAAAAGAAGTTATTTTCTTCTTATAACAGAATAATTATTACTTTTACTTTGACACGGACTGACCTCAGATGGTGATTGACAGCAGCTGCTTGCTTAGAGGCTTAGTTACTGTGAGATGTCAGCAAATGACTTAAAAAGGAAGTGTCGTTTACCACATATGAACTTCCCCAGCTTCCCTGCGTCTCGAATTTAGTCTTGTTAAAAAGAGAATCAATTGAAAGACATATGTTCTGCTACTGATCAATTGATGACAGTTTTGTTTGTTTCACTTTATTTGCACTTGCATATGTATTTGAATCAGAATCAGAATGAGCTTTATTGCCAGGTATGTTTACACATACAAGGAATTTGTTTTAGTGACAGAAGCGCCACTGTGCAACAGAATGTCAGTGACAAGACAGGACACAGATTATAAAAAGAATAATATAAAAATAGACAATGTACAAAAAAGCAAAAACACAAGATATAATATAGACAATTTTGTATGTACAGGTATGATGTGCAAATTTGAAATGTAAATAAGTATGTGTGTTAAATAAATAATGTATGCTAGTGTTGTGTGTTCCACGATTATTGTTAAGTGTTCATGAGTATCCAATCCAGGTAAAGTAGAGACTCTAGCCCACAAGATGCCATGCGGGGGCTGGTTTGAACTGATCTCTTGTCCGCATTACCTGGCTGAGCTTCTAATTTATGTTGCCATGAGTGTTTGTTGTGACTGCAGTTCTCTAACCTGGTGGCTGGTGGTACTGTATGCACTCTGTAACCAGGCACTGGCTGCACAGCTCTGTCATGATTACTACAGGAGCAAATTTGAGACTTATCCAACTCAACGCAACGCTTTTATTCCTTTTGTCCTGTGATTTTTATGTAATAAGCGCTTTAATATGGGAATAAGAATCAAATTAATAAAGTATTAACTAAACAAAAACATAGATATCCTTAATGCCTCTCTTTTAAATGGGAACAGCTGACACACTGATCATGCATATTTAATGTGTAAGGAACAGGGCAAGGAGGGAAATACACACGACATGACCGAAATGGACCGTTGCTCTGACACGGACTGACCTCAGATGGTGATTGACAGCAGCTGCTTGCTTAGAGGCTTAGTTACTGTGAGATGTCAGCAAATGACTTAAAAAGGAAGTGTCGTTTACCACATATGAACTTCCCCAGCTTCCCTGCGTCTCGAATTTAGTCTTGTTAAAAAGAGAATCAATTGAAAGACATATGTTCTGCTACTGATCAATTGATGACAGTTTTGTTTGTTTCACTTTATTTGCACTTGCATATGTATTTGAATCAGAATCAGAATGAGCTTTATTGCCAGGTATGTTTACACATACAAGGAATTTGTTTTAGTGACAGAAGCGCCACTGTGCAACAGAATGTCAGTGACAAGACAGGACACAGATTATAAAAAGAATAATATAAAAATAGACAATGTACAAAAAAGCAAAAACACAAGATATAATATAGACAATTTTGTATGTACAGGTATGATGTGCAAATTTGAAATGTAAATAAGTATGTGTGTTAAATAAATAATGTATGCTAGTGTTGTGTGTTCCACGATTATTGTTAAGTGTTCATGAGATATTAGGAGGATGCAGGACAAACCATGAGCAAATACAAATACAGAAAGGTTAACATTGATAAAATATCAATGATTAAGCAGCAGTGGTAATAATAATTAAATAAAATGGGCATTTACAAATATTAAGATTTTATGAATGAGTTTCAATAACCATGAGGTCAGTATTGCAAAACAGTGTATAGACGTGTTTATGTACCAATCATCATTGTTAAAAAAAAAGTGATTAAGAGAAAAACAGATTTGATCTTCTATATACACGTAAACCAGCTATATGAATAACGTCTATCAGTATTTGAACTTCGTGTAAACAAGATGGAATTTGCACTTCAAGCAAACCATACCTACTATTTCCACTCAGCTTCTAATAATTACATTTTCGAAATGTGAAAATCCGCGTAACAAAGAGGAGCCAAACTAATGTCCGTAAATTATTCTTTGAGCTGAGCAAGTCTCTAATCTCATATTTCCCTTTTGCGTTGCAGCTCTACCTATCTTGTAAGCGTTCTTAACACACGTCATTGGGAATGCCGTGTCAACCAATAGTCTACCTCAATTTCAGTGACGTATGTCTCTATTGTACACGTCTATCTCCCAGTTGACCAATCGCGGTCAGATTTTTTAAACCGATAGTTTTGTCTTTGCCTTGCCATAGGTATCAGTCTCTCTCACCGCGAAGATGACCATGATGGGCTAGACTGATCGTAGCGACGAAACGTTAATGTATATAAATTAACGGTTTTATTAGCTTAATTTGCAAAGTATTATCACAACAGAAGCCGTATTAGCCAGCCCTTAAGATGCCTCTTCGGGCCGGCGAGCGGCGTGGCGGTGGCAGGTCCTTATGCTTCCTTATTCTACTAAACGTGTTGTTTTCAGCCGGAGTTATAGCAACTCAAGAAGAGAATAAAGTCATTCGCGAGGAGAAGCCAGCGGAGGTTCGTATGAAACATCATCTTTGCTAGATAACATATGTAAGAATGTTTAATAAAACTATAAATGTGTCAAAGAGGACTTGTGCTTGAAGTAACGTTAGCCGGGTATTTAGGCTAGTAGCACTGAAGGGAAACTAATTAGATTACACACTCTCTAATAGATGTGTCCACTTATTAAGCTGGATTTTTATATTTTGGTATTATATTTTTATGTTAGGAGTTTGCCCACCCTTCACAAACATGAAGTGCGGGATGAATTAAGACATTTTATTGGTCAGAGACGCATTGTGGCATTGAAATTAGGCTTCGATTTGAGGGCTTGAGAGCAGATAAATGAAAAACTCAAGTGCATCGATCTGTAGTAAGTGTTTTTGTAGTTTTGTTGCATTTAACATGGCAAGTTGATCTCAAGGGGACCCAATAAGTCTAGAAATTATTTTTATTTAGTTATAATAACAGTCAGCTAAACTGATTGAATATTGTAATTGACATCATATCTTTCATTTATTTGTTTTATTTTAACAGAAGTAAATATTAGCTTAGGAGGGCTGTCAAATATTATCTGATAATTGGGGGGCCTTGGAGTCAAAAAGGTTGAAAACTGCTTTAAATTTTTCCTTTCTCTTTGGAGTGTTACAAGCTCTTGGTGCATAAAGAAGATCTGTAAAGTTGCAAAGACTAAAGTCTCAAATCCAAAGAGATATTCTTTATAAAAGTTCTGTGGAGACGCTGTGCTTCGTTGTGAAAGCGAAACTACTTTGTTTGGTCTTCCAAAAGAGGACGATATCCGCTTCGTCATGCCTAGAGCTGATCTGTGCTGGTCGCTGAGGGAATACTTCAACTTCGCGCGGTGGATCGCCGGATCAGGCTTTCACCGTGGACGAAGCGGAGTCCAGCCCGGGGTCGTCACATGTGGTTGCCGCAAGCCCGCCGGCCGCACCGTTCTCAAGCTCACTGGCCTCCTCTCACTCAGCCCGCCGGCCGTTCCTCACTCTAGCCGCCGCCGCGTGTGACACCGTTTCATTGTGAAAGCGAAACTACTTTGTTTGGCCTTCCAAAAGAGGATACAACTAGAAATCAGTGGTTAAGTTGTATTTACAACACTGTTCCAGAACAATTCAACCCAAATATTCAGATGTGTGCAGCACATTTTATGGAGGACTGTTTCCTGATCCTGGTAGAGTAGACTACAATGCCGGCTGTTCTGACTCACAGACTGTAAGTACGTTTTTTATATTTAAAGAATTTGCCACTGATTCAAACGCGAGTTTTGAGCAGTGTAGAGTAGCACTTGTTGTTTGCCATTTCTCCGATCACAAATGCAGACATGGTTTTATGTTACGCTCCGGCAGGACAGGGCAGCACAGTATGGTGAGGGGCGTAACATTTCCGTCACACGCTTGAGGTATTCGACCAATCACAACGCACTGGATAGCTGGCCAATCAGAGCACACCTCGCTTTTCAGACCGATGAGCTTTGTAAAAATCGACTCGTTTCAGAAAGGCGGGGCATAGAGGAGAAATGATAATGTACAGTATGTGGAAAATAATGTTTTTTTTTACCTTAAACCGCATAAACACATTTCATTTCACCAAATACACAACATAATGTTCTTTTTAGCAACATCATATGACCCCTTTAAAGTAGTATCATAATGACATTCATTCATAGCACACATATATAGAATAAAAATATAAGTTTGAAACGTTAACTTGGTGGATTGAATTTATAGGATTACTTGAAGCATTTGAGAAAATGATGTAAAGTTGAACATTTATAACATTCTTGTTCAATTCTTTACATTTCTATGTCCAACTCTACAATATATTTCTTCAGGCAAACTGTTTGGATAAATAAGCAATCGTACTACTACAGAAGTTGACAATATCAAGAACTGCTCTGTTTTGTACCCCCATTTTTTCCATACTTTAATCCTTGCTTTATAGATAAAACACATAAATTCTAATATTAAAAAGCTGAATTGTATCTCAATATTTATATTGCTTCATATTTTGAATAAATTTGTTGCTTGTAAAAATTGGATAATTGTTACTATTAATTGATCTGACATCTGAATCATAATTTTTGTCCAGCTGCAGAAGGCAACCACCGGTCACGCACTCGGCCCGGCAGTGAGTGTCGATGAATCCAGTAAGGGAAACCTGGGCTTTATTCATGCCTTTGTGGCAGCCCTCTCAGTCATCATTGTCTCTGAACTGGGAGACAAGACGTTCTTCATCGCAGCCATCATGGCTATGCGCTACAATCGCCTCACTGTTTTGGCAGGCGCCATGTTGGCTCTGGGACTCATGACGTGTCTGTCAGGTAGGTTGTTCAAATGCATCTTTACTTTTTAAATCATGTTCAGAGGTTGATTTGCTTCACATCATATCTCATCTTCCACTTTTCACCAATACCTAAAACTTTTGGTGTCGCATGACTTTTAGACATCCATAATGTAGAATAAACTATTATCTGACATAAAATGAACCTAGCATTAAAAGAAGCTAGTTTTAAACAAAATCAAGACCCACCTCCTTAAAACAGGGATATTATCCTGTCCCACCTCAGAGGTCTTGACCTCAATTAAAATGTAAAATTATAATGAATAGTTTAACCATTAAAGTTACACAATAATATAATAAGCAATCAGTAATTGCAAAAGAACATTTGGTCTAAAAAAACAAACTAGTCCCTACTGAGTGAATGCTTAATTTGTTAAATTTGCAATCATTTTACCCATTCTGACAATTTTTGGTTTGATTTTAATGTTTAAGGCTAGAAATTGTCATCATCTTTATTATTTCTTTCTAGTTTTTTACATGTCCTAAATTTGATTTGATCTTGCTTATGTGGCTTTTTTTCCTTTTCTTTTTTTTTTAGATCGTCACCTCTTTTTTTTTTTATTCTCTGGGTTCCTATTCTTGTCTTTCATATCTCTCTCATCTAGCTCATCTAATACATACAGTGTCAATGAAAGTTTTGTGAGATATTTACAGGATATAATGCATCATGCAAATTTTGTAGTAAATTTTCATCTGTCTAAAACCACATCATCATGCTGTACTGGTCTAAAAGACTTCTATTGACAGGCCTTTTTCTCTCTTTACCACGGTCTTATATAATTATTAGGGTTATATTTTAGCTCATAATTCAGCAATTAATTGAGTTTGTCTTTATGTACTTAAAATCTAATGCATTAACAGAGAGTGTTTATCTACCATGTGTTATTTATAAAATCCTCTGAATGCATGAATGACCTAATTTTCTGTCCGTCTTCTCATTAGTCCTGTTTGGTTATGCCACCACCATCATCCCACGGATCTACACCTACTACATATCGACAGCGCTGTTTGCCATATTTGGTGTGAGGATGCTGAGGGAGGGAATGAGGATGAGTCCTGATGAAGGGCAAGAGGAGCTGGAGGAGGTCCAGGCTGAGATAAAGAAAAAGGATGAAGAGGTAAAAGCTTTGTAGTTCAAGTGTGTTTGTTCACAGGTGTGGCTAAATAACACCCCCTGCATAATTTAAGCATCTTATCTTACCTTTAATTGATTGATTCCCTCTCCTCTCGTAGCTTCAGCGCTATAAGCTAGCCAACGGCTCGCCTGACGTGGAAGCGGGGACGGCGGCTACCATATTACCTCAGAGAAGGTGTCAAGGCGTGATTTCACCGATATTCATTCAGGCGCTCACCCTCACCTTCCTCGCAGAGTGGGGCGACCGCTCTCAGCTTGCCACTATTGTGCTGGCTGCAAGAGAGGTATGTACACAGGGTCCAAAATTAAGACTTTTATTCTAAATTTGATTTCTTAACATTTTAAAATTTCTTACCTGGATGGGAGATTTATTTATTTATTTGCTTGGTTGCTTTGTTTTTGTTTTAAATTTTATTCTTACTTAAAGGGGTAGTTGATTGCGATTTCACTTTTTTAACGTACGTTAGTGTGTAATGTTGCTGTTTGAGCATAAACAATATCTGCAAAGTTCCGAAGCTGAAAGTTCAATGCAAAAGGAGATATCGTCTTTTAAAATTCTGGCAGTTTAATGCATACAAAAACGGCTGGTAGGGACTACAACGAGTTACTTCCCGGGTTCGTGACGTAACAAACCCAGATAACCCCACCCTCGGGAAAAGGCAGCAAAGGGGGTGAGGCCATGCTACACTGCTTTAGAGAAGAGGAAGAGAAAACTAGAGGTGCACGTAAAAATCTGTTCATATATGAATCGCGATTCTCTCTTCTAACGATTCTAATGGATTCACAAGTTTCAAAATCAATGTTCTAAAGCATCCCCCGCGTCCCCCTGCTCCGCACACGCTCTGCATCTCTCTCTCTCTCTCTCTCTCTCTCTCATTCAGCTCAGCTCCAACAATGAACTGTTCCAATTATACACTTATTTTCACATAGCTATGAGAAGCGTTAAACATGGACGCGCGTGCGGTTGCCGTACTGTATTAAAGCTTTAATCAGGATAAAACTGTATATTAAAAGCTAACATAAGCAGTAGCATTTACAAATAACAGCGTATCTAAAAGTATGAGACAGCAACAAACAAAAAACATAGGCCTACCATTAAAAGCCGTGCTTGCACAGGTTCTGCACGATCCTCTTCAGTAATATCCTCTGCTTCTCAACCGGGCTCAAACTGATAAGCGATATTAACGACACTGTTGTTTACAATACAACCGGAGCACATGCCTCCGATGTGAGGGCCGGGACCTAGACTCGCACTAGAAGCGGTTTAGCCAATCACAACACACTGGACCAGCTAACCAATCAGAGCCCATCGCCTATATCTGAGGGAGAGGCTTCATAAAAGAAGGAAATGATCAGCCCGTTTCTCAGAGAAGGGACAGAGCGGTGTGGAATAAAGGTAAATTATGTGAAAAATAATGCGTTTTTTAAAAAACGAAGCATTAACACACGTTAGACTGCACCCCATAAACACAATCAAGCCTAGAAAAAAAAACAGTGAACCACCCCTTTAAAACTTTTATTCTAAATTATATTTTATAAGTAATTCACTTTTACTGAAAATACTTTTTTACCATTTTAAATGTTAAGGCCCAAGAAATTGTTTTGCATTTAAAAAAAAGGATGAGATATATTTTTATTTATAAATAATTTTAAATAAATGTTCTACTAAAATATTCACATTTGACCATTTTAAATATTCTTAATACCATGAAACTGTATTTTGCATTTTGTAACAAACTGATAATGTAGATGAGATTAAAATTTTTAATTCTAATTAATCATTTTAGACATTTATTCTGAATTGTTTTATAAGTAATTAAATTTTGCTAAAAAGACTTTGCCGCTTTTTAGCATTTTAAATATTCATAAATCAATTAAACTGTATTTTGCTTTTTTTTTTTTTTTTAATGGATGAGATCCGTTTTTATTTATAATTAATTAAAATGTTTCTATTAAAATTTCTTGTAATGTTTTACCATTTTGAACATTCTTCATGCTCATGAAATTATTTAGCAATGCATAAAAAATGGCCTGGATATATTATATATTATATTATTATGGTTATGATGATCCAACGATAGCTGCTCGCATCTCAGCTTGTCTAAAGCCTTATTCGGACGGGACTAGTTTTCTAAACTACATTTGAGTTTCGATTCTTATCACCTGACGTCTGCGATTTCCATGTACCAATTCGGACGGGACTAACATCTCCGTGTTTATTACAGAGGTGGGAGGTTCTGTTTAGTACATCTGGGCGTCACAGAGATCACATGCTCTGTATGCGTGCATTGTGTATAGTCATTCGGATTGATTACCATTAGTATAATCACAGTTTTACTACAAATACCATGGAGAAACTAAAGAGGCTAGTATAGCAAAACCAGGTTAATGTGTGGTTACTTTAGTTTAACTATTTTATTTTTTTATTTATTTGTAGTAAACACATGTTTAATTTTCATAAAGGTACATATGTAATTAAAACATTATGTAATTGAGAGCAGAAATGAACGTGAGTAATTTTACCTGACGCTGATATTATAATAGCCAGTCTTAACAGTTTACGTGATCTGGCTCTTGATTTTATTATTATTATTTTTTTTTCTCTCTCTTTGCCGGGAGGCAAATATATCAAACATACGCGCGGTAAGAGCATCCATGGTAGTTCACGTTGGCCAAAACACACAAGGAAACGTTTTGTGAAAAAAAGATATCGCTGGCAATCACAGACATTCGCATTCGGACGGGATTCGTTTTCTCAGAGGATCACGGAGTTTGCTGAAAAACAGTAGGTAATTTGCTCTGTAATTATTACAGAGGTTGTGTGAGAAAAGCAGACGTGGCAGATTCGGACGGTATTAAAATCACCAAGTATGTCTGTGAAA
The DNA here is from genome assembly GCF_001515645.1 of Sinocyclocheilus grahami. Lineage (NCBI taxonomy): Eukaryota > Metazoa > Chordata > Actinopteri > Cypriniformes > Cyprinidae > Sinocyclocheilus > Sinocyclocheilus grahami. The sequence goes on from NW_015505493.1 coordinate 446,028, forward strand.
CACAAATTTCTCTAACGGCCTCCTGTAAAACTAGTCCCGTCCGAATAGGGCTTAACGGACATTTCTTGCTGGATGAAGGACCATCACCTTGAACTCAACCTTGCCAAGACAGAACTGCTTGACTGCTTGTGGTTCCATTAAACTCATCACAATTCATCACAATTTCACCATCCAGTTAGGCACATCAACCATAACTCCTTCAAAAACAGCCAGAAACCTTGGAGTTGTGATTGATGATCAGCTGACTTTCTCAGACCACATTGCTAAAACTACCTGGTCCTGCAGATTTGCTTTATTCAACATCAAGAAGATCAGGCCCTTTCTTTCGGAACACGCTTCACAACTCCTTGTTCAAGTTCTTGTTCTGTCCAGGCTGGACTATTGCAATGCTCTCTTGGCAGGTCTTCCAGCCATTTCTATCAAACCTTTACAATTAATCCAGAATGCGGCAGCACGATTTATTTTTAATGAGCCGAAAAGAATGCACGTCACACCTCTGTTTATCAATTTGCACTGGCTACCAATAGCTGCTCGCATAAAATTCAAGGCATTGATGTTTGCATACAAAACCACCACAGGCTCTGCACCCCTTTACCTAAATTCATTACTTCAGACTTGTGTGCCCTCTAGAAGCTTGCGTTCTGCAAGTGAACGTCGCTTTATTTTGCCATCCCAAAGAGGCACAAAATCACTTTCAAGGACTTTTAAATTAAAGGGGTCCTATTATGCTTTTTCACTTTTTGAATTTTAGTCATTGTGTAGTGTATGTTTGGGCATAAAAAAGATCTGTGAAAGTTCCCTTTTCAAGAACTACAACGAACGGCTCGTTTGGACTACAGCGTTGTTTTCTGGGGGTTTTTGTGATGTCACAAAGCAGGCCATTAGAATATCATTCAATAAATCCCACCTACAGAAATTCGAATGGTTGGGGGGTGGGGAGGGGCGAGGTCATGGGGGTTGAGTGCATCAGACAAGACGACGACGAAAAAGAAGTGCTGCTGTAGCGTCAAGTTTTCGCAAGTTATTACACATGCACCTGAATAATTATGTATGTAAATATGTATGTTACAATTATGAAAACGTTTTTATATATTGCTGACAGTACAATACTGGACAATAATGTAATCTGCAGAATTTACAGAATTAAATTGAGAATACAGTGTTTCCTATACATTGATTTATTTGTGGCGCCTGCCACAATATCAAAACCGGCCGCCACAAATAGATTTTCCAAAAGGCTTTGACTTCGTTGAATAAACATGAGCACTGCCTGTTTCAAAATCGAAACCCGGTGCGGGTGTTTTTATATCACTATATGAAGGAAACCGACTGTCTTCAGAAAATTTTGGTTGTCATTTTCATTTCATCTTGCATGTAATGTCTGATAAAGCAGCGTTTGTGAGCGGAGCGGTGCTTTGTGTACAGCCGTTACCAGGGAAACTTCGATCTCTCCCGCTCTAAGCGCCTCCTGCTGGCAGAGAATGAATTTGCATATATATGCCACCACAAACCGTGTAAAGGCCTGTTCACACCAAGGATAACTATAAAGATACAGTTCTAAAAATCGTTCTCAATATTTAATAGCAGAGTCCACACCACATCTATAACGATAAAGATAAAGAGAAACAATATCGTTGGAATCAATTTCAAAACGATTTTTCTCCAGCTGATGAACGATAAAAAATTGACAGCCAATCAGAATCCATCCTGCTGTAATGAGCTCGAGAATTTAAAGCGGCAGTCGAGTGTGCGCTTAGAATAAACAGACGATATCGTTTGCTGGTGTGCACGCTAATATTGTTATCTTTATAGTTATCGCTCTTGGTGTGAACGGGGCTTTAGTCTGTGGGAAACACTGGACTATGGTCATTGTGTAGTGTATGTTTGGGCATAAAAAAGATCTGTGAAAGTTCCCTTTTCAAGAACTACAACGAACGGCTCGTTTGGACTACAGCGTTGTTTTCTGGGGGTTTTTGTGATGTCACAAAGCAGGCCATTAGAATATCATTCAATAAATCCCACCTACAGAAATTCGAATGGTTGGGGGGTGGGGAGGGGCGAGGTCATGGGGGTTGAGTGCATCAGACAAGACGACGACGAAAAAGAAGTGCTGCTGTAGCGTCAAGTTTTCGCAAGTTATTACACATGCACCTGAATAATTATGTATGTAAATATGTATGTTACAATTATGAAAACGTTTTTATATATTGCTGACAGTACAATACTGGACAATAATGTAATCTGCAGAATTTACAGAATTAAATTGAGAATACAGTGTTTCCTATACATTGATTTATTTGTGGCGCCTGCCACAATATCAAAACCGGCCGCCACAAATAGATTTTCCAAAAGGCTTTGACTTCGTTGAATAAACATGAGCACTGCCTGTTTCAAAATCGAAACCCGGTGCGGGTGTTTTTATATCACTATATGAAGGAAACCGACTGTCTTCAGAAAATTTTGGTTGTCATTTTCATTTCATCTTGCATGTAATGTCTGATAAAGCAGCGTTTGTGAGCGGAGCGCTGCTTTGTGTACAGCCGTTACCAGGGAAACTTCGATCTCTCCCGCTCTAAGCGCCTCCTGCTGGCAGAGAATGAATTTGCATATATATGCCACCACAAACCGTGTAAAGGCCTGTTCACACCAAGGATAACTATAAAGATACAGTTCTAAAAATCGTTCTCAATATTTAATAGCAGAGTCCACACCACATCTATAACGATAAAGATAAAGAGAAACAATATCGTTGGAATCAATTTCAAAACGATTTTTCTCCAGCTGATGAACGATAAAAAATTGACAGCCAATCAGAATCCATCCTGCTGTAATGAGCTCGAGAATTTAAAGCGGCAGTCGAGTGTGCGCTTAGAATAAACAGACGATATCGTTTGCTGGTGTGCACGCTAATATTGTTATCTTTATAGTTATCGCTCTTGGTGTGAACGGGGCTTTAGTCTGTGGGAAACACTGGACTATGGTATAAATAAATTCAACTGTATAACAGTTTCACTGCAATTCATGTTAAACATAATACATATTACTGTTGCACTTATTTGTACATAGTAAATGCGGTTGTTGACATCCTATCTAAAACGTGATTTAGCCAAAAAAACAAACACAATAACGTTACCACTCTAATATGTCTTGCGATATCCGTGTGTGCAAAGCTTCTGCACAATCCTCTTGTTCAATATTCTCTGGGGTGGAATCCGGCTCAAATTGATATGGCAATATTGACACCATCCTTAACTAAACTGGAGCAGACGGAACTTGCTGCTTTGGCAAGGGGCGGGGCAGTACTGAAACACCATCTAAGCTGAAGCACATTTAGTTTTTCGGAAGGCAGGCCTTTATCAAACCCGGAACTAATCGAGCCGTTTGTGCCAGGCTGGGGAGAAAGGTATTGTAATAATGTAAATTATGTGAAAAATTATGTGTTTTTTGAACCACCAAACATGAGAGCATGTTGTAGTACACCCCAAAACAAAATAAAGACTTTGTAAAAGAGCATAATAGGACCCCTTTAAATGTTCCGTCCTGGTGGAATGACCTGCCCAACTCAATCCAAGCAGCTGAGTCCTTAGTCATCTTCAAAAATCGGCTAAAAACACATCTCTTCCATCTTTATTTGACCCTTTAACTCTAGCACTCTCCATTCTAATTCTATTCTTTAAAAAAAAAACTTGTCCCTTTTAGACTTGCACTATTAATTTACTAACTGCTTGTTTTCTTTAAAAAAACACTAGATTTGTTTTCTGTTTATTATACAATTAACAAAAGCAAAAAAGGCCTCTGACACTAGCTTGCTCTATTCTATTCTTTTTCTATTCTATCTGTTTTCTTTTTATTTATTATATAATTTAAAAAAAAAACTTTCTACGTGTACTGCGTTAAGCTGAGACTTGTCATAGCACTTGCATATCATTGCTCTTTTGTTGATTTTGATTGCTTCCATTGTCCTCATTTGTAAGTCGCTTGGGATAAAAGCGTCTGCTAAATGTAAATATATTATACTATAAATACATTTTCTTAATTCCATTTAGACTTTTATTCTAAATTATATTTTATAAGTAATTAACTTTAATTAAACGTACTTTGTCACTTATTACCATTTTAAATATTCCTAAAGCTCATAAAAATTTATTATTTAAACTACATTACATTAAATTGCATTATTTAATATTATATACATATTCCAGCATTCTCGATAGCTCAATATTAGCAGCTAGCAAATGACTTGAGTGTTGTTAAGTGGGGAAGTCGTGGCCTAATGGTTAGAGAGTCGAAAAGGTTTGAGTCTCGGGTCCGGGAGGGATGTGTGCATTTAGGATGGGGTAAATGCAGAACACTAATTCCTAGTATGGGTAACCATACTTGGCCACATGTCACGTCACGTTAACTGTGAATAACTAAGCCGGTTTTGTGCTGCAGAATCCATTTGGAGTAGCAGTTGGGGGAACATTGGGACACTGTCTGTGCACAGGCCTGGCTGTTATCGGCGGAAGGATGGTGGCTCAGAAGATCTCCGTAAGAACCGGTGAGACTTGAGTCATTTAGTACAGTACAGCATAAGCACTTACCTATATCCAGATTTATTTGCTGATACTTCCTGTTGTTATCTCTACAGTTACAATCATTGGTGGAATCGTTTTCCTGGCCTTTGCGTTCTCTGCCCTCTTTATCAAGCCTGATTCTGGATTCTGATGGAAAAACTGACTCACATTTAGTTTTTCGGAAGGCAGGCCTTTATCAAACCCGGAACTAATCGAGCCGTTTGTGCCAGGCTGGGGAGAAAGGTATTGTAATAATGTAAATTATGTGAAAAATTATGTGTTTTTTGAACCACCAAGCATGAGAGCATGTTCTAGTACACCCCAAAACAAAATAAAGACTTTGTAAAAGAGCATAATAGGACCCCTTTAAATGTTCCGTCCTGGTGGAATGACCTGCCCAACTCAATCCAAGCAGCTGAGTCCTTAGTCATCTTCAAAAATCGGCTAAAAACACATCTCTTCCATCTTTATTTGACCCTTTAACTCTAGCACTCTCCATTCTAATTCTATTCTTTAAAAAAAAAACTTGTCCCTTTTAGACTTGCACTATTAATTTACTAACTGCTTGTTTTCTTTAAAAAAACACTAGATTTGTTTTCTGTTTATTATACAATTAACAAAAGCAAAAAAGGCCTCTGACACTAGCTTGCTCTATTCTATTCTTTTTCTATTCTATCTGTTTTCTTTTTATTTATTATATAATTTAAAAAAAAAACTTTCTACGTGTACTGCGTTAAGCTGAGACTTGTCATAGCACTTGCATATCATTGCTCTTTTGTTGATTTTGATTGCTTCCATTGTCCTCATTTGTAAGTCGCTTGGGATAAAAGCGTCTGCTAAATGTAAATATATTATACTATAAATACATTTTCTTAATTCCATTTAGACTTTTATTCTAAATTATATTTTATAAGTAATTAACTTTAATTAAATGTACTTTGTCACTTATTACCATTTTAAATATTCCTAAAGCTCATAAAAATTGTATTATTTAAACTACATTACATTAAATTGCATTATTTAATAGTATATACATATTCCAGCATTCTCGATAGCTCAATATTAGCAGCTAGCAAATGACTTGAGTGTTGTTAAGTGGGGAAGTCGTGGCCTAATGGTTAGAGAGTCGAAAAGGTTTGAGTCTCGGGTCCGGGAGGGATGTGTGCATTTAGGATGGGGTAAATGCAGAACACTAATTCCTAGTATGGGTAACCATACTTGGCCCGTGGGACTTTTTTTTTTTTTTCTTCTGGTTGTATTTATAATTTTTTTTCATTTTCTCAAGTTGTGAATATACAGTATACAGTAATTAAATTATACAGTAATTAAAATGTTATTTTGTTTAAGCTGGAAATGGATCTTTACGATCCCTAATTAGGATTATTATATTGCATTTTAGGTTCATTTTAAGCGCCAAGTATGTGTTTTCTGCAAATGTAATTGTAAAATATCATTTAGTTGAATGTTTACAATTCTGTGCAAAACAATCCCGCACCGTTCAGGCCCAATGTAGTACATACAAACGATATTACTTTCATTTGACAAAAATTTGTACTTGACTACCTTGAAACCGATGACTAATGATAATAGTGTCCTGCTCTCATCTAGGTTAAGTTGTTCATTGCTTAAAGGGGTCATATGATGCGATTTCAATGTTTCCTTTCTCTTTGGAGTGTTACAAGCTCTTGGTGCATAAAGATCTGTAAAGTTGCAAAGACTAAAGTCTCAAATCCAAAGAGATATTCTTTATAAAAGTTAAGAGTCAACCAAGCCTACCTAAAACGGTTCTAACAGGCCCCCACATGTCTACGTCATGATGCGAGAAGATTTGCATAACGCCGCCCAAATGTTCACGCAAAGAAAGAAGGCGTAACTTTTTTTCTCGCTGTTGCCGCTGCCGCAAAAAGACGGTATAAGTCATTATAATCCGTAATTATGTCCACACTGGATGCAACAAATGCCTCGTTTATAATGTGTTTTAATGTTTTTGTTTCATTGCTCTGGCCGGGACAGGGCATCACAGTATGGTGAGGGGCGTAACATTTCTGTCACACGCTTGAGGTATTCGGCCAATCACAACACACAGGATAGCTGGCCAATCAACGTACACCTCGCTTTTCAGACCGATGAGCTTTGTAAAAATCGACACGTTTCAGAAAGGCGGGATATAGAAGAGAAACAATAATGTACAGTATGTGTAAAATTATGTTTTTTGAACCTTAAACCGCATAAACACATTTCATTAGACCAAATACACAAAATAATGTTCTTTTTTAGCAACATCATATGACCCCTTTAATAAAGCTGCAGTCCATAAGTTTTGCCTCTTTGTCGCCATCTCTGTTTGAAAACCTGCAATTGCTGCTGTCTGCGGAATCATCTTCCTTGTGTGGGTTGTGCATGGTTGGGCATGGCTCCAGCGCGGACATACCGGTCAACCCTCCCGTTTTTCCCGGGATTCTCCCGTATTTTACCATTCTATCCCGCTATCATCCCGTTTAAATATTTTCCCGTATTTCTCCCATATTTTCAATCTTTCTAAAAAAAGAAAAAATTCCCACTGGGCGTATTTTATATGTTTGCTACATTCGCCTGCGGTAAATCTCTCGTAATTTGTATGGCCCAAACCTCATTAAATGAACAATCACATCAACAAATTTCAAGGTTGCCCAGTTGCCAGATCTTGTATGAAACGCATCCTTCTCACAAAATTGATACATACAAATTTCAACCCATTTGTCACCTCAACTTGGCAACCTACAACAGTGATGACTACCGTGGGAAGGAAAGGATCACTGGTAGAAATGGGACAGGAGGAGAAGACTCAGGTGGTGCTCCGGTGAAAAAAAACATATACATGCAAATTGAGATATAGCTTACACTTCAAAAGGCTATGGTTTAATTGTTTAAATATTAGGGTATATATATTTATATTTTTTCATAATTTTATTTTCAAATTTGAATAAGGGGAGTAAACGGCACTGTTTGTTTAAAAAGTTTCCATTATTTCTTTGTTAAATGTAAGAATGGCCTGGCTCACAAAATGAACCCAATACAGCACACTGTTTTCTGATATTACAGATTTATTTTTTCTTTCTTTCTTTTTTTTTTTTTAAATTGAGTTTAGGAACACAGAGCTATGCTCTGGTAGCCCCTGATGGAGCATTAAAATTGGATAAAACCTAACAATGGTGAGAGTTTAAACCTATTTATTGATTTAATTAAATAGTTTGCTATTTTTCCTCCATATTAATGTGTACTGACCAGATAAATTTCATGAGCCAAACACAAGTGCTTTGCAAAGAACATCACACGTACAAAGATTAAATGATAGCAATAGAACACTGATAGACATTCAGAACTTCTAGTGCGTACATCAGAACTACAGAACATTTAACATGGTTCATCACCTCCTTTTCCACTGGGCGCTTTTAATATTTCAAAAACAAATTCAACAGGATTTTGCCATTTTCTCCCATCTTTTCTCAAAGCTCTTTGGGTTAAAACGCCAGCTGACATGGAGTTGCATCGAGCACCACAGACAATTCAGAGGTACATACTGTAGAGGGCAACCATTTTGTATCGTCCTGTTTGTGTGTGTGTGTGTGTGTGTGATATACTACTATAATAATTTATACTTTTGATCCCTCCCGATGGGTGTGATTTTGCTTTTTTACAACAGTTCATTAACAAGAAGTTAATATTGAGTAACTTACATTTTTAACAGGATGATAGTTCGTCGGTTTTCCAAACGAAAATAGTTCCAAAGGAAGCCAAAGTTCGGATTCGGTGATCGTCTCCTAGCAACAAACTGTGATTTGAATCTTTACTTGAACAAATCGGTTGAGTGAATGATTAATACCAAAGCACAAATCTAATTTATTAAACTTATTTAGAGGAAAACAATCACACCAAAAAGTATAGGAATAAAAACAAGTCATGACAATGTAAATATATATATATTTATATTTTTTCATAATTTTATTTTCAAATTTGAATAAGGGGAGTAAACGGCACTGTTTGTTTAAAAAGGTTCCATTATTTCTTTGTTAAATGTAAGAATGGCCTGGCTCACAAAATGAACCCAATACAGCACACTGTTTACAGAGGTACATACTGTAGAGGGCAGCCATTTTGTATCGTCCTGTTTGTGTGTGTGTGTGTGTGTGTGTGTAAATGCAGAAGAATGTGTGTTTTTGAAGAGGTCACTATCACAAGATCAAGTGAGGAAGAGAAAGGAGGGGCGAGATTGATGTGGGTTTATTATTATTCTGAACCAACCTGAGGAAGCTGTAGTATTTCTGTTACCTTAGGGCTGACATAATATAAATCAGTGCAGAAAACAGAAAAACAACCCCTTGTACTCTAAAACATCATCACGCGTCAACAACTGACATCTGATGCCGGTGCGAGAGGATGCGCTATGCATCGGAAGGTCATTTTCGACCCGGCCTGAATTTGTATAGGTGTCCTATACTTTTTAAGCAAGATTTGTTTAAAAAAAAAAAAATGTATTACCTTCAAGTACCCCAAAACATAAGCAGGAGTCTGTAGCAAACATCAAAGACCTCTCTTACTCAGGCAAAAACCTTAAAGTAACCACTTCCTAATCCAACTGCATTGTGGGGAGAAAGTTCAACTGGTCCTCCAGTGTGTCACAGTTTGTTTAACTCCTTCATTTGAGGTTACAATATGGAGTAAGCTTGATTTTCTGTTCCCTTTCTTAGCAAAAGGTGTATAACAGCTGTTTTATACACCAACTATAGTCTATCTGCATAAATTCTCTGTTCTGACCTTGCCGTAGAAAAATAAGAACATCTAATTCTCAATATATTCCTCTTTATAATGTTCTTTAAATGTTACTATAAAGCTAAGTGACAGTTTTACATTCAATCAATAATCTCGCCTTGCTCATTCTAGCCGTGCCGTCATAAAATTTCTGTGGTATTGAAATGTACAGCCATCCATCACTTTTACACGACCACAGAAACCAACACATTAATGACCGTCATAGACCGTAGGACAGTCTCGAAGGGTAGAAGAACAATAGGATGAGTTAGATTACATGATCATACTGCATTATCATAGATCACATGAGTTATTCTGCTATTGAGTGGATACTGCAACATGAACTGTGATTGGACCAGCACTCCGGGTGGTTGAATTTAACATCCCGCACAAACCAAACATTCACTTTCATATATAGTGAGGTCTGATATGGAAAATATTGGAA